>NW_007248421.1:231583-253237 GCF_000164805.1 Carlito syrichta
GTGTGTGTGTGTGTGTGTGTGTGTGTGTGTGTGTGTGTGTGTGTGTGTGTGTAGAAATTCGACATTTACAGAGAGAGAGGGACAGACAGACAGAAACAGAAACAGACAGTTATGTAGACAGTTATGTGTGTGTAGAAATTCGACATTTACAGAGAGAGAGGGACAGACAGACAGAAACAGAAACAGACAGTTATAAAGGCAGATCTTTATTATAAAGAATTGACTCATGCAATTGTGGAGGCTGACAAGACTCAAGATCTGCAGTTAGCAAACTGGAGATCCAGGAGGAGCAATGGTGTTGTTCCAGTCTGAGTCCAAAAGTCTAAGAACCAGGAGAGCTGATGGTGTAGTTCCAGTTCTAGTGGCAACAGATTGAGACTCAGGAAGAGCCAATGTTTCAGTTTGGGACCAAAGGCAGGAAAAATCGATGTCCCATTTCAAGGCAGTTCAAGCAGGAGGTGCTTGTTCTTATTTCTGAGAGAGTCAACTTTTTTGTTCTACTTGGGCATTCAACTGATTGGACAAAGGCCACCCACATTAGGGAGGGCAATCTGCTTCACCTACCAATTCAAATATTAACCTCATCCAAAACACCCCCTCCAAAACACACCAATGTTTTTTTGACTAAATATCTTGGCACCCAAAGCCCAGTCAAGTTGGAACATAAAGCTAATCATTACATAAGTCTTAAACTAGCTCAGAGAATACAAGAATAGGTAATGTTTCCCATCTTTTATTTAGGTGTCTGGTAATAACTTTATTTAAAAGTCAAACAATGAGAGTAAGCTAAAAGAAAATAGGACTTTATTTCATGAATATAGAGGCAAAAATCCTAGATAAAATTCAGCATTGTATTAAAAAAAAGGCAAAGTTGAATTTATACTAGGGATGCAAAGATAATTTAGTATGAGGAAATCTATGTAACTCACTACATTAACAGATTAAACAAAGAAAAGATACAGTTATTTCAATGTATCTAGAAAAAGCATGCAATAAAGTTAAATATCCATTCATGGGGGGAAATACTCTTAGCAAAAAGGAATAAAGAACATGTGAAAAATCTATGAAAATCTATAGCAAGCATTCTATTTAATGGTGAAATGTTAGAGACATTCTCTTTAAAGTCAAATAAGACAAAGATATCTTTTATAACAACTTCATTTGACAGTGTACTAGACATTGTGGATCACATAATAAGATAAGAAAAAGAAATAAAAGTATAAAGATTGAAAAGCAAGAAACAAACTTATTATTTGCAGATGATATGATTGTATTAAAAAATCCAACAGCATCCATACGTAAACTATTAGAGCCTAAAGAAGGGTTGAGAAAGGATGCTTGACACAACATACTAAAATGAACTTAACTATATTTAATTTCTTTTCTTTTCTTTTCTTTTTTTTTAGTTGGAGTCTCACTCTGTCACCCAGACTGGAGTGCAGTGGCCGCTCCCAGCCACCACAGCCTCGACCTGCTGGGCTCCGGCAATCCTTCCACCTCAGCCTTCCAAGTAGCTGGAACTACAGGCACGCGCTACCTCGTCCGGCTAATTTTTGATTTATTGTAGAGATGAGGTCTCGCTAAGTTGCCCAGGCGGGTCTCAAACCCGCGGGCTCAGGCAATTCACTCACCTCAGTCCCCCAAACCGCGGGATTACAGGCTGAGCCACCGAACCTGGCTCATTTCTGTGTTCCAGTAACAACAGTTTATATTTTTTCTATAATTAAAAAGTTTAATTGTGGTAAAACATTATAAAATTGACCATCATAACCCTTTTAAAATGTACAGTTCACTGTGTTAAGAACATTATTAGTCAGTAGATGTCCAGGAACTTTTTCATTATGCAAAACTGAAACTCTATACCCATTAAAAAAAAAAAAGTTTATCCCTTTTCCTAGCCCCTAGCAACCACCATGCTACTTTCTATCTTTACAAATTTGACTGTTTTTGATGCCTCACATAAGTGGAATCCTACAATATTTGTCCTTTCGTGACTGACTTATTTCACTTAGCATGATGTCTCCAAGGTTCATCCATGTTATGGCATGTGTGAGGATTTCCTTTCCTTTTAAGGTTGAATAAATTCCACTATATGTACATACCACATTTTGTTTATCCATTCACCTCTTGGTAAACGTTTGGGTGGTTCCCACCTCTTGGCTACCATGAATTATGTTGCTATGAATATGGGTATGCAAATATATCTTTGAGATTCTGTTTACAATTCTTTTGGATAGACATTTAAAAATGGGTTTGCTGGATCATATGATAATTCAATCATAATTTTTAAAGGAACTGCTATACTGCTTTCCATAGCAACTCACCATTTTACATTCTCACAACAGGGATAAGGGTTCCAATTTTTCTCCCTCCTTGTCAATGCTTGTCACTTTCTGTCTTTTTTATAGTAGCTATACTAATGGGTGTGATGTGATATCTCCTTGTAGTTTTGATTTGCATTTCTCTAATGATTAATAATATTAAACATCTTTTCCTATATTTGTTGGCCAACAAATTTTTAATTCAAAAAACACTATTGCAACAAAATCTTTATAAGGTACCTAAGAATAAGTCTAACAAGAGTTGTGTTAGAACTTTATAGAGAAAGTTTCAAAGATTGTCCAAAGACTCAAAAACTCCCACGTAAATAAAAGGATATATAATTTCATACTTGAAGCTCAGTATCATACAGTTCTCTTTAAATTGAAATATAGATTCAATATAATTCCACTCAAAACCTCAACAGAGTTTTTCATGGAGGTCATACATTGATTCATATCCAGAATCTCTAAGGAACTCATACAAATCTGTAACACGAATTGGAAAGTTTTCTGTCTCTTTTATGCTCTGGTTCATAGTAAATGGCTCAGAAAGTATCTCTTCACTTGGTACTGAAAGAATACCCTCAAAATCCACTGGGCCAAGTGATTTTGACTATACTCCAAACTTTCACCTTGGTTGTTATTTATGTATTTGTGTCTTCTGTTTCACCACTTTATATTCTCCTAGAAAAGTTTGAATTGTGAGATTTTCAAATTCATTCACGTAATATTATTTTGTAATCTGAAAATAACCTTCTCATCTACAGTTTTGACTGCTTTCTTATTAATAATACTGCCTTTCCTTTTACATTCTTCTTGGTACATCTTACCAGGAAATTTTTTATTCTGTAGGGGATTCTGAAGAAGCAACATTTGTATTTTAGAACATGTCTGTGTTTAAACTGAAAAGTGTCATTCATTTCAACTACTGCTATGGTTTGAATGTGTCCTCTATAGTTCACGTTTTGGAAACTTAATCCCCAAGGTTGGAAGGAAGGACCTATAAAAAGTGATTAGGTTATGAGGGTTCTGCCCTCTTGAAAGGATTAATGCTGTTATCACAGGAACAGGTCAGTTATTGGGGGAGTGGGTTCTTGATAAAGGGATAAAATTGGCCCCTTCCTCTCTCCCATAAGCATGCTGTCTTGCTCTTCTGACTTCTGCCATGAGATGACTAGAAAGAAGGCCTCATCAGCTGCAGGCCCCTTGACCTTGCACTTCTCAGCCTCTAGAACTGTAAGAAATAAATCTTGTTCTTTATAAATTATCCAGTCTCAGATATTCTGTTACAGCAGCACAAAATGGGCTAAGGTAACGATTTTCTTTATTAATTTCTTTCTTCTGTTTTCTATTTTGCTCTTTAAGTAATTTCTTGTATTGGAAGCTTAACTCATTTATTTTCATTCTTGCTCACTTAATAATAAAAGCAATTAAAGCTGTGAATTATCCTATGAGTTCAGAAATAGCTGCATCCCATAAGTATTAATGTATAGTTTTGTCATTGTCATATTTTCTAAGCATTCTGCAACTGCATTCTGGTTTCCTAGCTCACAAAATAATTATTTAGCAGAGTGATTTTTTATTTCCAAGATGTTTGCCTTATTCTCTTTGTAATTAATTTCTAGGTTTTTTGCACTGAGGTCAGAAAAATGTGACCTGTATAATTTCTCTATTTTGGGAAAAATTGCATCTTCTTTCTGGCTTAGTTAACAGTCAATTTTTAAAATGTTTCACAGACATCTGAAAGCAATATGTATTTCCCGTTGTAGTAAAAACATGATGGAATAAAAACAGTCACCAAAAATAAGCTTATAGGTAATATTAATTGGATCTCTCCTGTTTTTATTTGTTGCTACCTGTTTGCAAAGTGTAATAATGAGAGCAGTTTGATGATGCTTTCTCCTATGGCTGTGGTTTAGTCAGTGTAACAGTACACATTTTCCCACCACACATTTCTACTTGAGATGGCACTTTTAACTTATGCTAAAGTTCTGTATAAGCCAGGTTCAGTGGCTCACATGTGTAATCCCAGTACCTTGGGAGGCGGAGGCAAGAGGATTGCTTGAGTCCAGGAGTTTGAGATCAGCCTGGGCAACATGGCAAGACCTCGTCTCTACAATAAATTAAAAACTTAGCTGGGCATGGTGGCGTGCGCCTGCAGTCCCATCTCGGGAGGCTGAGGTGGAAGAATCACCTCAACCCAGCAGGTTGGGGCTGTGGTAGCCATGATCATGCCACTGCACTCCAGCCTGGGAGACAGAATGAGACTCCAACTAAAATAATAACAATAATAATAATAATTATAAAGTTCGGTGTATAATTGGCTCTAATTTTCAGTTTGGTTTTCTCATCTGTTTGGCTCATCTGTCTCTTATCTGTAGCTAAGAGATACCAGATAAAGATACCAATAGCCTTGTTTCAGTTATAGGGACTTTAATCACTACAGGTTTAGTGCCTAGCATGGCAATTCTTTTTCAGTGTTTCTGGATATTCTCATTTGCATGCTTTTCACATAAATTTTAGAACCAACATGTCTAGTTTTTTAAAAAGCACATAGAACATCCTAATTGACATTGCATTAAATTTATATATTAACTTGGTGAGAAATTACCTGTTCATGATGCTGAGTCTTCCCATTTGCTCAAATCTTCCTGAGATCCTTCAAAAGTGTTTTAAGTTTTTTCTTGTAGGTTATGCAGACTTTATGACAAATTTATTCCTGGATTTTTTTTTTTTTTTTTTGGCTATTATAAATGAGATCTTTTCTTCCATTATGTCTTCTAACTGGTCTTCTAACTTTCATATGTCAATTTGTACACCACCATCTTGTTGGAGTCTCCTGCTGCTTATAGCAGTTTTAACTTTGATTATCTTGTGTTTTCTGGATGTATGACCATATAATCTGCAAATAATGTTTTTTGAGTTTCATTTCTAATTTTTTATCCCTTTAGTTTCTTTCTTTTGCTAGTACCTTTAGCACAATGTTTAATAGTAGTGTGGGAGCAGATATTCTGTTTTACTCCCGATTTTAGTGGGGATGCTTCTAGCACTTTCTCCTTAAGCATAACATTGACTTGTGTGCCAAGACAGATATACTGGGCATATCCATTATATTAGAGGGACCCACTCCATTCTCATTTTATTGAGCATTTCTATGCAAACTGAATGTTAATTTTTTTCCAATATCTTTTTGGTGTTTATCAAAAAGATAATGTAAGTTTTCTCCTTAGGATCTATCACTGCAATGAATTGTATTAGTATACTTCCTAGTGTTAAATACATTCATAAAATAAACTTTATTTGGTCTATTTTTTCTTTCAATATGCTGCAAATCCAGTTTACTTAAGTTTTATTTAGAATTACTTGCCTTGTTTTTTACAAGTGACTGTAGTTTCTCTTTTTTGTGCCATCCTTCTTGCACTTGGGTATCAATGTTCTATTTGCTTTATTAAAATAATTAGAAATATTTCTCCCTTTTCAAACCTCTGAAGCAGTTTAAATAATATTGGAATCGTCTGCTCATTAGAGGCTTAGTAGAAATTCCCCATGTAACAATCTGGGCCTGGCACTTTTTGGGAAGATAGCTATTTAACTACATTAACACTTTCCAAATGGAAATGGAAATGCTTAGATTTCTGAAAATCTCTTTCTTAATCAAGTTCAGAATTTTATACTTTGAAAAAAATTGTCAAATTCTTCCAGGTTTTAATGTGTATTCACGTAAAGTTGAGTAAAGCAGTTTCATGATTCTTTACTTCTCTTTCTGTTATTTTTCCTTTATAGTTTCTATTTTGTGTATTTAGGTTTCTTGTCCTTAATGAGGTTATCTTGTGACTTACCTATTTTATTGGTTTTCTCATATGATTAGTTCTATTTTTCTGCTCATTAACTCATAATTTTTCTTTTAATTTACTAATTTCTTGTTTCTGCCCTGTTTTGGTTTGTTTTATTGTTCTTTCCTAACTTCTTAGATCAGATGTTTGATTTTCTTGCTTTCATCTTTCTTGTTCATTGATATTGACATTTAAGGCTTTTCCTCGGAGCATTATTTTAACTATTTCCCATAGATTCTGATATGTAGCTTACTACCTTTATAGTCTAGATTTTCTGTAGTTTCTGCTTATATTTCCTCTTTGACCCAACTGCCAGTTTATAGAGAGTTTAAGAAATGTTTAGGTAGTAGAGAATTGTTGACCATTTTTATTTTTGCTTTTTTCTCATTGTATTTTTAGTTTTGAGTTTCAGTGCATTGGGGTGAAAGTTCTCCAATAATCATTCTCCTCTTTGCTCTAAGACAACAGAACATGGCTTCTCAGAACAAAGACTATGTTTCCCAGTCTCCCTTGCAGCTAAAGGTAGTCATGTGACTAAGTTCTAGCCAATGGGATGTAAATAGTGAAGTGTGGAATCTCTGAGTGATGATTTTAAAGGCGAGAGGGTCATGCCCTTCTTTTATCCATTCTGCTGCTTGTAATAAGAATCTTTGCAAACAAAGTTAACCCTCTAAGAACGGCAGAACAACAAGCTAGAACTCTGTGCTCACAATACTTCAGAGCCCTGGGACACCTCATGGAGCAGAGATGGAATGCAAACCTTGGATCACATACTTTTGTACTCTGGCACGAAAGATACTTTTCTATTGTTTTAACCATTGTTATTTTGGCCCTCTGCACACATAACTAAATCTATTCTAAAACTAATATAATTGGCAACCATTTTTTTACAGCCTGGAGGCTTATAAGATTTTCTCCCTTAATCCATGATCCATGGAAGCCAATTATTTCACCTGGCTATAGGTCTCATCATTAACTTTACTTAACATCCAAAAGGCAATTTTATTTTATTATTCTTTTGCATGTGCTTATCTTATTCTACTTATCAGATCTTTCTTCAAAGTGTCTCTTCATTAAGACATCATCCCTTTATTTTTTTTTTCTTATTAATTATGGGAAGATTTCTTGAGACTTATCTTTTAAAGTCTCCATTTTCTTTTTCCTCAGTCTTTAATCTGCTATTTCCTCCCTCCATTGCCTTTTAAAATGCAGCAATTGCACTTCTCAGCCGAAAACCATCATTTCCAACCTCAGAGTATACCTTTTTCAGATATACAATATCCCCTTGAATCTCACTGGGCACACAAATTGGAGATTTTTCTAAAGATTTCTGCTGATTCTGGTAGGAAGTTTGTCTCACAGGGAACATTTGTGTTGATTCTTGTTTTATGAACTACTAGGTCTTTTCATTTCTTCCTTTCATTCCTCCTCATGGTGAGCATTTGTACATCCCAGAAGGTTGAGATGAGAGCCCTGTTCTAAGGCAGAAGGAGAGCCCAGATGAGGAAATCTTTTTATTTATTTATTTACTTGCTATTTCTGAATGTCGTTGTCTAAGGGAGTAAGAAGGTGAAACACTGAGACACATATGCGATGGGAACATCAGTGGTTTGTGCATGTGACTGATTTCTGAAGATGGTGAAGCTTTAAGATGATGGGATGTGGTCCCTCCTCTTTATCTAGCATGACCGGTCTTGCCAGGACCCAACTGATGTTGTGACTCACCCTACTAAGCCAGCTCCAAGGATATCAGCAAGCTGGCACCTTGGCATGCTGAATGAGGTACTTCCAGAAGCTGCCCACACCACACTAGCAATACCAATCAACAGCTAGCATCTGCTGAGCATATACCATGGTATACAGACAAAGGACTTGAGACTCAGAGGAGTGCCTTGCCAAAGACAACATGGCTGGTGAGTGGCTGATCTGGGCTCTCTCCCCTGAGTCGGGGGCATTCTCAAGGCCATGCATGTAACCACTGCTTTAAGCTGACACCCTTCTCATCACAATACCTTGGTTGACTACTTCTCAGGCTTGCCCCAGAGATCTGTAGGGCACTGAGAGACCCAGGACCCCAGGGAGTTTTGGGTGCACACTGCTCTCCAGCTCATCGCCCCCTCCATCTCCCTTACTGCAAAGCCCATGCTGGATAACCAGCTGGGACCACCCACACCCGCTTCTGGCTCCTTCTGCACCAGCCACAGCTGCCAGAACCACATTCCCAGAGCTGGAGCACACACAGGGGACTTTTTTGATAACATCTGACTTGCCTTTTAATTATTGGGACATGACTGTGGGCTCGCACAGCAATATTTATCCAGCAAATTGCTAATTAATGCACTGAAAAATGCCAAGTGGTGTCAAATATTTGCTTTTATTTGCTCTACCAAAATATTTTTATTTTTGGTGAGGCCCAGAATGGATAAGAAAGTGTGGAAATGTTGACACAGAGTATGTAAAGTTTAAATTGAACATTGAACAGGGAGGAGGGTTGGGCTTTGTGCTGGTTCTCCTGGGGTGTTCTGTGAACTGGAGGGTGTGAAGTAGCCCCGGGAGCAGCATGTAGCCCTTGAGATAGAAAGGGCACCAACAAGCCACAGAGAAGGATCTGAGGGACCCAGATGATCCTCACCAGAGTCCCTCCCCACCTCATCCTCCTCGTCAGCCTCCTGGTCAGCACCAGCAGCCTCTTTATCATCATCTACCCATTCTAATTGGAATGTGTATTGCTTTGCTGCGAGAGTGATAAATTCCCTTTGCTCATGGAGTTCAAACTGGATTTTGACACCCATGAAACAAGAAAATAAATAAATGAATAAGAAAATTTCTGAGGGTAATAAGTGCTATTAAGAAAATAAATCTGGGAAAGCAATAAGGAGTCGTCACTTCAGATGGGTTGGTCAGGGTAGGTCTTTGTTGGGGGCGACAGAGATGTCATTTCACCTGAATGACATGGAGGAGCCAGCCACATAAAGACATGAGGAACAAATTTTCCAAGAAGCCTGAACAGAACCTGCAAAGGCCTGGAGACAGGCAGAGACCTGGGAGCACAGGGGAATCAGCACAGATAGAGCAGTATGGCTGGGAGCAGGGCAGGAGAGAATACTGACAGGGAGGGGTGTCTTAACACCCCTGAGTGAAGAGGGAGCTGGGATTTTATTCCAGTTCACAATGGGAGCCACTGGGGAGTGGAGAGGGATGGGCCCTGGTTTACTGTAGAAAATCTCGCTGTGGCTGCAGTGTGGAGAGCGTGGAGAACAGGCACAGGGGCCTCACAGCTGTGCCTCTTCACACTGCAGGGTCCACATGAAAGCTGGAGAGATCGGACCAGGGTAGGGTCTTAGAGATGAAGAGAGGGAGGATTCAGAGGGTGTTTGCGGGTGGGGCTTACAGCCTTGCTAGTGACTGGGACATGGAAGTGTGTGATGCCAGGAAGAGGATTCACACTCTCCCCATCCCTTCCATGCCTCCCTTACAGCCATTTCATCTTTGTCCAAGAACACAGCAGCTATTGTTTTTTGAGAACATATACAGGAATATTTGCTGTATGAACTATTCTCACTCAAGATGATCAGCAATGCCATGAGATAGGTATTATTATATTTGTGTCACTTGCCTGGCCTTGCCAAACCACTGAAAAGACAACATTGCGAGCCAAACACAGTGGCTCATGCCAGTAATCCCAACTCTTTGGGAAACCGAGGTAGAAGGATTGTTTGAGGCCAGGAGTTTGAGACCAGCCTGGGCAACCTAGTGAGAACTCATCCTGCATAAATAAAATAACAACTTGCTGGGCGTGGTGGCATGTGCCGGTAGTCCTAGCTACTTGGGAGACTGAGGCAGGAGGATCACTTGAGCCCAATGGTTCAAGACGGCAGTGAGCTGTGATTGTGCCAATGTACTCCAGCCTGGGTGACAGAGTGAGACCCAGCCTCTAAACAAAAGACAGAATGTTAGGCTTAAAATGGCTGCTATTCACTCGTGAATCAACAAGCTTTAGCTGGTGCTCACCTGGTGACAGGCGCAGGAGACAGTGGAGGGAGGCTGATGAAGTTGACACACTTCTGCCTACACCTGGACCTCTGAGGCCCCCACTCTGGTCTGGACACCTGCTCTCGCCCAGCCTTTGCTTAGGAGTCACAATGCCAGAAAACTCTGGCATGCTTCCCCTGCTCTCCCCCAGCCTCTATGAGGGGCATTGTCACCCCATTTTACACATGAGGAAACTCCTTTCCCTGCCTTCAGCCTTGAATGAAATCACCCACTCACCAACCAGAATGGCTTCTCTAATGTGTGTCCCTTCCCAGGACTGTCCTCAGGACATGGCTCTGCCACTGCCTCCTCCCGCCCACCCCATCTCTCATTACCCTCTTTTCTTTCAGTGCCTCGAACCTGCCTGGAAACTTATTTTACCCATCCCATCTCCTCCCTCCTGGCTGGCTCCCGTCCACCCCTCCCTAGGTCTCAGCTCACAGTTTTCTTGTGGGAAGGTGTCGGCCTCACCCTGACATCAGCGTGGCACAGCCCTTCTCTGTGGTCTGGTGGGCTGGCAGTGCTGCACTGGGTTCAAATGTCCACAGCCACTGGGAGAGACATGAAGGCTCATGTGTGCTGCCCTCCCCCATCCCCTCAAGAGAGCTTTTGAGGGCAGAAGGGCTTTGTCTGCCACACATTTGCATTGTGGCTTCCCTTTCTTCATGGATTAACCAAATGTGCCCGCAGACCCTGGGCCAGTTACCAGGTTTTACCAAAAGCCAGGCCCTGGGGGTGAGGGAAATAATGTGGGCATTTGAAGTTTTGAGCTTTGGCCTGGTGGGCGCTGACATCTGGTAAGACCTGGATGCTAGGGGCCACGCCCTGCCGGTAGTCCGTCTATCACTCTTCCTCTGTCAGGGAAGGTCCTGCCGTCCACTGGAAAGCCTACCATGCTTTGTGGGCAGATAAGATGGTGACACAAGCCTCGCTCCATCACCCCAGGTCCCTGGACCACAGGCTGTCATGAGACCCCAACAGTTTCCTAGGAGTCCATGTCCAAAGGGATGCTGCCTCCACTTATAGCACCCTGGATCTCAGGGGACCCTGGCAAGTGGTAAGCACCACAGAGGCAGAGACCCCCACTATTCCCTACTGAAGCTCCACTGCCCAGCACTATGCCTGGCACAAGAAAATGAATGAATGAATAAATGAACCCCAGAGGCTGAAGGGCTTTGCCAGTGGTGTCTGTGCCTAGGGTGGTGAGGAGCCATGTGCAGGGATAGAGGGAGAAGGACTCCCCAGGTGAGGCTGGCCCTCAGTAGGCAGCTGAATGGGGAAGGGCTGTCGGGAGGAGGACTCTACACCCATGTGGGGTGCTGGGCAGAGGCATCAATTGCCAAAGAGCAGGATGCACAGACCTGGGAGGGCAGCAGGAGGCAGTACTGGGCTGGCCAAAAGAAGTGGGGAATAAAGCTTCCCCCCACTCTGCCCTCAGGCATTTTCTGCCCCAGAGCCTCTCTGTGCCTTTGTGTCTCTCTCTGGTTCTTTCTCTCTCCCCCTGGCTCTCTCATGCTCCAGGTGTGCATCTCTCTCTCCCCCCGCCCCCCTTCTCTTTGTCTCCCCCTCTCTTTCTGTTTGTCTCTCTTTCTCTCTGCCATTTAACACAAAAGTCCAAGTTGAACTCTCTCCGAAAAATAAAATAAACTGTGTCCCTGACACAGTCAGAGCAGGCAGAAAATTGTCCAGGGACACACAGCCATGACTAGGGGAGGAAAGGAGCCAGACTTAAGGACACAAGTCCAGGGATAGGGAAAGGGAGTCTTCCACAAGAAACCAGGTTCAAGGTCAATGACCAAGGCAGGCTGGGGGAGAGGGGTACGCAGAGTTTCTGGCCCTGAGACTCAGTGTGTGTGGCTCCCAAGGTCCTGAAGTCCCTGGTTACAGGCAGCAGGGGTCCCCATGCCTGAGTGTCTGGGACTCATACTCTACCCCACATTCTTCCTTGCCCCTCCTCAGACAGCAGTCTTTCAGGAAACTTGCCAGCCAAGGCCTCCAGTGGCCTTTCCCCAGAAACTGGGAGCTGAGCTGACCCGCAGGGACCTCAGCAGCAAACCTGATTGAGGAGTCGGAGCCAGCCTGACCTGCCAGGTCCTATTCCACTTATTTCCAGACACTGGTTCTGACGGATGGAAAAGCCTTGGGTTGACGGCTCTGCACCAGCCAGGGGAAGGAGGGAGTTGTTGGAGGTGAGGGAATAGCTCCTAAGTCTGAGAAGGCAGAGGCTGTGTTCTCCCTCAATGAAGCACAATCCTGGAAAAGCCCTGGCCTCATGCCCAGGTCATCAGACACAGGGGTCCCAGGCACAGGCACAGACAAAGAGTCTCCCCAAGTCTGTTCTTCCCTGGGTCTCCCTCGTTTCCAACCACCAAGCCAGAAGCAGAAGTCATTCAGACATTCCACACCCTCACCACACATCCTTTCCATCTCTGGAATCTACCCAAATAGCCCTCACTCTCACCTCTTGGGAGTCCCACCACCCATTTTCCTCAAAGTACTTGAATTGAGCTCTTTTAAATAAAACTTTGTCTTTTAGAGTAATTTTAGGTTTACTGAAGAGTTGCACAGGTGACATGGAGAGCTCCTGTGTGCTCCTCCCTCTTGCTGGTAACTTATGTCCTCACAATCCCTTTGTAAAGCTAAGAAACAAACACTGGGCATCACAAGCAACTGAACTCCAGATTTTATGTGAACTTCACCAGCTTTTCCACTCCCAGGATCCAATTCAGGATACCATGCTGTATTTAGTTGTCATGTCTCCCTAGTCTCCTGTGGTCTGTGACCTTGACAATTTTGAGGGGTACTGGGCAGTTTGTCCAATGTGTTTCTTGTGGTTAGACTGGGTTATAGGTTTGGAGGAGAACCACCCCCTGGAGCTGAAGTGCCCTTCCCACTCCCCATAACAGGGGTACACGAGATCCACACAATGTCACTGGTGATGCTAAAATTGACCTTGACGAAGGGTGGTGGCTGCCAGGGTTCCTTACTATGAAGCAACTCTTGTTTCCTTTTCCTGTTTTGGCCTCTGGAAACAAAAAGAAATCTTACCTAAAGCAGGGCACATCACTGTCCTCCTCTGCAGCCATCAGTGATTGCCAGCCCACTTGAAAAAAAGTCCAAATGCTTTGGTCCCAGTACTTGAGCTGACCTCACCCAGGCTCTTTTTACATCAGACCAAAACAAAGTTCTTACCAGAGGACCTTTGCATAAACTATTTCTTCTCTCCTGCATGTTCTCACCCCAACTCTCTCCCTGGATTCAAGTTACAAGTCACTTCCACAGAGAAGCTTTCTCTGCTGCCCTAATCTAAGTTAGATGTCCCCTGTGATTCTCAGGTGACATGGAGAGCACCTGTATGCCCCTTCTTGTTGCTGGTATCCTACGTCCTCATGGTACCTTTGTAAATCTAAGAAACCAGCACTGGCATCACAAGCAGCTGAACTCCAGATTTTATTTGGACTTTCCTCTCCCAGGATCCAATTCAGGATACCACAGTCCAGAGTGGATAGCTTCAGAGATGGGAGCCCCAATTCTCCTGTAAGTGTGATAGGGATAGCTAGAGTCATTCAGACTCATCTTTTCTGTTTGTGCCCATCACCTTTCTCTGTGCCTGGCATCAATAAACATGCGCTGCATAACTGACTGAAGGGATGCTGGGGGCTGGCCACCACAGAAGCCCTTTGGACCAGACTATGAGTTCATTGTCAAACAGGCCTTCACCTATGTGTCTGCACTTATGTCCCTTTAAGGCAGGAAGATGTGACCCTCGCACCTGTGCCTTTAACCCAGCTCTCCCACTTCCAGATGGCAGGAGAGCCAGGACACGTCAGGACAAGTGAGGGTCTTGCCTAGGACAGGCCTCAGTTCATCCTTGTTACGTGAGTAGGTTTTCAGGTGTCTTCCTTACATCCGGCCTTGTCGACTTTATGCTAAATTTGACTTCCTGAGAATTGACTCTTGGCGCCACTGAAGTTTGGTTCAAACTTTCCCTCTGGTCCCTCTTCTAAATTTCAGCATGGCCCAGTAGGCCATAAGCTTACCGGAACTTTGCTAGAGGCTTTGAAAGGGCTTTGACAAAAGGTGTTAAAATTCAGGGTAACATTAGAGAGGCCAGAATTAAAAGCTCAACTATACCAAGTGTTGGCAAGGATGTGGAACAACTGGAACTTTTGTATACAACTGGTGGGATGGGAAATGGTAGAAATGCATTGGGTTTAGGGTGAGTTAACAAAGCACTTGACCCTGGCCTGAGGAAAATCAAGTGAAGTCAAGCAGGGAGGAATTCATTGATGTTCAAGGATTAGTTTATCAGCAGCTACTCATAAGAGACTGTACAGAGAAAACTGGATTGTCTTAAATGTTTTTCTAACTCTTTAAAAATAGAGGAGCAATAGTAGATAAAGGGATTATGGGTTAACATATTTCAGTTTTTATAATATTTAATCATTCAAACCACAATTTGTGGACTTTAAAAATTTTTTTTACTGAGTAAACATTACTAAAACAAAAAGAAACAATATCTCCCTGAACATTTTATTACCCTTCTGGTTCTTGCCTCTATGCAAATATTTTACTTAGTCATCACATTATCGTATATGTATGTATTTTATATTCCATATCTTTCATTATATTGTCTTTTTAAAATTAGTATTTATTTTGGAGATCTAATAAATACCAAAATCCATTCTTTGCTAGATTTTATGATATTTGTTTTTTTCTGAATTTTATTTAGTTGGAGTTGTTTTGATATGAAATATAAGGTGATCAAAATTTTAAAAATATTTTTTCAAGTTACTAATCAACCTTTTCAATGGCATTTTTAAAATAACTTATCACCCTCTCATTTTGTAGTGGTTTCTTTATTGTATTTAATTTTTATATGTGATCACATCTATTTCTAGCATTCTATTCTAATCCATTAAAATCCATTTCTTTTTTCCATCAATATTCTCTCAGTTCTAATTATTGCTACTTTATGATATGTTTTAATATTCAGGAAGGTTATATATCAATGCTCTCTTTTTTAAGAATATTCTTTGATAACTCTGATCAATGCTTCTTCCAGATGGATTTTAGAGTCATTTTATCAAGTTCCTTTAGTAGGATTGTTTGGTATTGCATTAAATCTGCAAATTAACATGGAGGTGGCTTGACATTTTTACAATACTCGGTCTTCCCATGCAGAAACGTAGTATGCCTCTCCATTTATTCTGGTCTCCTTTTATTTCCCCAATAAAATTTTGTAGTTGTCTTTATATAGGTCACACGCATTTCTCATTAAGTTTATTCCTAAGTATTTTTCCATTGCTTCCGGGAACGGCGTCTCTTTTTTCATTACAGTTTCTGGCGGAGTACGGCTAGGACACAGGGACGCATTGATTAGGGTAAATAGGACTTGTCTCTGGACACTTCACTAAATGATTATTTGTTCACCTTTGAGTTTCTTCCTCCAGATCACATCGATTGGGAACACTCTTTGTTGTGGTGGCATCCGGTAGGCCTGGGGGAGCCAGATGCAGCCCATCTGCTGAGCCGCAGCCCCATCTCGGCTGGGATGAGAAATTTCCCTGAGCCTCAAGCCTTCGTCAGAATCCTTGGCACCCTCCCATTCCTCTTTCTCCTCTGTCTAGCCCACTGCTCACATTCCCAGCCCCTGGCAGAGGTCTCCCTTCAACTCTAATGGACTTCCCATGGACCCAAGGGGAGTGCCACCATATTAATCAAAACAATAATTGCCAAATTCCCAGGGAGTGTCTGACACTTTGGCCAAGCCTTTTACATTATATCTTTAGTTGGTTTTTTTTTTTTTTGAGTTGGAGTCTCACTCTGTCACCCAGGCTGGAGTGCAGTGGCATGCTCACAGCCACCCCAGCGTCAACCTGCTAAGCTCCGGCGGTTCTCCCGCCTCAGTCTTCCAAATAGCCAGAACTACTGGTGTGCACTACTGAGCCCAGCTAATTTTTTATTTATTGTAGAGATGAGGTCTCACAAAGTTGCCTGGGCTGGTCTCGAACCCTCAGTCTCAGGCAATCCACTCACCTCGGCCTCCCAAAGTGCTTGGATTATAGGCTGAGCCACCAAGCCTGGTCCATATCTTCAGTTTTAAAGCCCTGAAGTGTATCATCAGAAAGGTCAAGGGACATTCTGGGATCACACAGCTCTTAAGTAGCAAATCTGGGATTCAAATTTGTGTTCCTTCTACCCTGCCATGTCTCAGTCAGTGCCCCTCACCCCTACCAGATGGGCTCCCAGAGCATGAATGCCTCACCAGCCTAGACACCCCAGAGTTCACCACATCATCCTGGGCATTGTTAACAGTAATCCCAGGAACCCAGCTAGTTCTGTCACCTCAACTTTGTCCCACCTGCTCCACCATTAGGCCCAGTAAGCCTTCACTCCAGTCCCTTGTGTTTTGGCAACATTTCCTACAAAAGGTGTGATCATTACAGGAACCCTAGTCCTGGGCTCCTTTGAGCAAAGGCTCTATCTGAATATGTATCTTGTCAAAGGGCAATCTGGGTAGCAACAGTAGTAACAACAATAGCAGCTAATACCTACTTCATCCTAACCACAGCCAGACACTGTGCTTAGTGCATTTCCTAGCACTCTCATTGATCTTCACGACAAGCCTGTGTGTCAGATATTGTCAATTGTGTTCATTTTACAGATGAGAAAATGGAAATAAAGTCACTTGCCCATACCGGGCACAATGACTTATACCTCTGAGGGAGACTGAGGCAGGAGGATTGCTTGAGGCCAGGAGATCAAGGCTGCAGTGAGCTATGATCATATGATTGTGCCACTGCACTCCAGCCTGAGCAACAGAGTGAGATTCTGTCTCTAAAAAAAAATTACTTGTCCAAGGATATTCAGTGAGTTATTCACTGATATTAAGTGGCAGAGCCAGAATCTGTGACTTGAAATCTTGCTCAGAAGTCTGAATCAGGGACTTTCCATATTGTCCAGACAAATGGCATCATCTCCCAAACTGGTATGTCTTCAGCACAAGCAGAGGGGCTTTATAAAAACGCAGAGGCCCAGGTCCCACCACACTGAGGAATCTGTATCTCCAAGGGGCAGCCCAGGGTCTATGGTTTTGGTGACTGCCTCATGGGATCTGGTCATGAGCCAGGTTTCAGAATGACCATTACAAAGAAGGGACGACTCTGCCATCTGATGATGTGGACGTTGGTCTACTTTGGAATGAATCCTACCACTAATAAGTATTAGTGCAAAAAAAGCAAATGAGTCAAACACCAATCACTGGAATATCTTTGTATGCTTGGCAACGTGGAGGAATTTCTAAACGTAGATGCCAAAATCATCTTCCCTGCTCAAAAAACAGTAATGTCTGTACTATTTAAAGAGTACAAATTAATAAGAGCAACATCAAATCCCAATGGGTTTGCTCAAGAACATGCACCAAAGCCAAGGATCTGAAGGTAACTCCTTGAGAATGCAAAACCATCATTAACCAGGGCATGAGAAATAGTCAACTTTATAAGTGATTTTTAAAAAGATATAATAATGAGATACTTTTTAAACCATCTAAGTCGCAAAATCAATTTTTTAAACATCACCAAGTGGCTAAGAGCATGGGCTTTGGAATTAACCCTAACTGGTTTTGACATTGACCTCCCCAGGCCCCAGCTGTGTGGCCTTGAGCAGGTGGCACGACCCTTCTGAGTTCTAGTCACCTCATCGAAAAGATGAGAATCACAGTACTGGTGATATACAGGGCCACTGTATTAACAGAGACAGCAAAGGAAATGTGATGGCATGAGCCATCACCACAGTGGGTGATTGGGAAATATGCACTTTTGTTATCTGCTATTATTGTGGTGTTAACTGTTATGTCTACATACCAGCTGTCTTTGGCTAGAGACCTTGCCACAACCAAAGTCGGCTGAACAAGGCTCCAGCTTTTCTTTCTTATTCCTGTGAACCAGTCTGAGGAGCTCAGACGAAATGTGTCTCATTACACCAGCACCAGTAAGTCACACTATCTATGTTGTGGCACACCAAATATTACTTAATTGTCAATCACAACCACAATCAGGTGGAAGACTCACACTCAGAACCCTGGCCCAAACCCCACACAGTCCTACGCCAGGCACCTCCTCACCTCTGCCCCCATTGCTGTCTCTCTCTGGTACCCAATTTGCCCCCTGAAGTTTTGCACTTCCCTCATTATGAGTATGGTATTAGCAATACCCATGACTGTCATTGGTAGAAGTCTCAGGTGCTTCCCTACTTCATTATAACCTATTTGTAGGTTTCCCAAATATCCTTTATTCTCAGCACTGCCTTGAAATAATGATGGTTATTAGACTTGCCACCCAGTCTTGCTATTTAATGTGTTAGTAAAGAAGTCCATGTATTACTACATCACAAAGTTTTATATTTAGGTAACTATATTTTAAGAAATTAGTATCCTTTATCATCTTGTGTATATTACCGTATGCATTTAAAGTCAATACTCTGGGAAGGGGACTATAAGCTTCTCCAGACTGCCAAAGGGGCTTGCAGCACATGAAGAGCCCTGCCTTTGAACCTCCACTATGAATTCCATCATTCGCTCCATTTTGCAGATGTAAAAACTGAGGCTTGGCAAGGTCAAATCACTTGTCCAAGGGCACCCCACTAGTGAATGATGAAATACCACTCTGCCCTCAGCATCCCTTGGAGCCAGTGCCCAACACCTGCACCGCCTGCTTCCCCTCTTCATGGGGCCCTGTTGTGGGGACTGAGAAGACAGAAATGGCTCTGGCGTGGTCCTTGGTCCCTAGGAGGGCCCAAATCAGTGGAGGACAGATGGCTCTGTAACCCTAACACAGGGTCTCAAGCTTTTTTCCTTCTAGGCTACAGTAAGTACCCTGGTCTCATTCTCCTTTGGGGTGTGGGGTACCCCAAATGTGCCAAGGCCAGGTGGGGTGGAACATGGGCTCAGCTGGGGAATACTGACGTCAGTGACTGACAGTGAATGGAGCTGCAGGTGATTCCCAAATGGCAGGCCCAAAAGAGTGTCCCAAGAGCCCAACCAGAAAGAACAAGGCTTCGTCCAGGGTTGAGGACTGAAGGATCGGTGAGGGAATAGGAGTGACAAATTCCTAGCCCCGCACCTGTGAGCCATTTCACGCTGTTTTTAGGGACTGAATGACCACTTGTTGAATGAATGCATAAATGAGTGAATTATCAATCACTCAAGGAACAAACAAGTACCGCTCTCCCAGCCAGGCATTATAGCTTTTCTGTGTCCCTTCCCATAGGGCCTTGCCTGGCTCACCCCTGTCTTCACCTCTACAGAAAAGCTGCTTCTCATGCCCTCAGAAAGCCTGACCCCTGGGGACTTACCCTGAAAGATGGGAAAACCAGAGCTGGAGGAGCCAAGCCCCCCTGGAGGGGTGGCAAGGGCGAAGAAAGACATGGGGGTCCCTCAAGCCCCAAGAGCTGACTCCTTGACTCTCTTTCTGTGGGAGTCAATCAGCAATGTCTGAGTTCCAGACTGCCCACAGCCCTGTTATTGATTATTGATGCATTCATTCATTCAGCCCAGAAACATATGTTAAGAGCTTCCTACTTCCTGGAGAGTGTTCTAACATGGCAGATATAGCAGAGAACAAAGTAGACACAGTCCTTGCTCTCATAAGTTTTGGGGGTCTGGGCAGCAGGGTGAGAACAGAGAGTCAAAAGACAAGTAAACTAATGAAGAGAAAGAGTTTTTGGATGGCAGTGAGTTCCAAGAAGCCAGCTCACACAGGACGGTGAGACAATACCATCCCCACACTACTGATTACTTCTCTGTTACAAGGTACATAACCTTGCAAAATGTGGAGGTCCCACCTAAGGTCATGCCTCCCAAAGTCTGCAGAGGCTAATCGCATTGAATCCATCACCTTTCACTAATGCAAACAACCACTCTTTGCCTGGATAATCTTAGGGGAGAAGGCAACCAAAAAAAAAAAAAGATATCCAGGTCAGACCCAAAAAAGGAAAGACCTTGAATTGCACTGCTCTTAAAAGCACTTAAAAGGAATTGAATTAGAACTGAGACGACCAAAAAAAGGCCCCTGAATCCAACTCCCGCTGACACCAAGTTAGAAAAATAGCTGAAGGAAAAGGATGTAGCATGTCAATCAAGATATGATCGTTTTATTTTTAAAAAATGAGAAGGCTTTTGTTTTAAGAGGAGCAGGCTGGTAATTTAGAGGCACGGAGGCAGCGCAGAGCGAAGAGCTTTCATATTTCCAGACAGAAAGGATTTGGCTGCACGGGAGAAGTTGAGGGTTGCATAATGAGATCCCGCTCTGCGGAGGTTCCCCTTCCTGAAGAGGAGAGGGGTCTCTGGCGTCTGGCTGATTGATGGGAACCCAGGCTGGGCCTGCCCAGACAGGTAGGCACAATCTCGCCTTTGCTGGTAATCAAAGTCAGCTGAACGAGGCTCCAGCTTTTCTTTCTTATTCCTGTGTACCAATTTGAGGAGCTCAGATGAAATGTGTTGCATTACACCGGCACCAATAAGTCACACTATCTATGTTGTGACACACCGAATATTACTAATTGTCAATCACAAGCCACAAGTCTTGTCAAGACGCTCCCTTCTCGACGGGCTGGTTCAAACCTGAAGTGATTTTTAATCAAGTGTTAATAATACAGCATCTGTCAGTGGACGGTGGGTATCAGGCAATCAGAAAAAGTGAACATATGACATGGCAAATTTTAATGTTTTCATCTTCTGTTCCTCCCAATTATCGGAGGGATTTCTGTCAGCCTGAAAAGTGCACTGACATTACTGTAGGTGAACTTCGCAGTGAAGAAGGGGAAAGGTGACTGGCAGGACTCCCGGGACAAGAGTGCCCCACTCGCCCTGCCAGAGACGGCTCCCCGCCTCAGGAAGCCCAGTGGCGAGGAGGGCTTTGGGTCCCAGACAGGGGTCCCCAGCGCAAGAACCCTGGGTGTTAGGAGAGCTGGTGCTTGGCTCAGCAGGAGGCGGGAGTCTGTAGGAGACAGCCACACAGGAGCAGGAGGCTGAGACCCCAACCAAGAGCAGTGCGGGCCCTCCACGGCCCCCTCCACTGGCTAGTAGTGGAATAGGTTCACGTGGAGCCACATGGAGCCACACACTCAGCGCCCAGCATGTCCGGAACGTGCGACTCCAACACCAGCAAGAACTGACCAGGGCTCCCATTTGCTTTTCCTTATTCCTTTCCCCCATGTTTCCCACAACCTGTGCTGGGGCCTGCGACTCCAAAGAATACAAGGAAGGAAGGGAGGGAGGGACAGAAGGAGGCATGGAGGCAGGAAGGAAGGAGGGAAAGAAGGAAGGAGGGAAGGAAGGAGGGAGAGGAGAGAGGGGCACAGAGGTAGGAAGGGAAGAAAGAAGAAGGAAGGGAGGGAAGGAGAAATGGAGGCAGGAAGGCAGAAAGGAAGGAGGGAGGGAAGGAAGGCAGGGGAAGGAGGGGGGGAGG
>NW_007248421.1:253596-301096 GCF_000164805.1 Carlito syrichta
CAGGGAGGGAAGAAAGGGGAAAGGGGGGAGGGAGGGAGGGAGGGAGGGAGGAGCAAGGGAAGAGGGGCCAGCCTGAGAGGCATCTGAGGCCTCACCCATGTCGGGTATAGCCTTGCTACTTCTCTTCAAGACAGCCTTGGTGGGACTGCAATACTCTTTGGGCCCCTGTCTCATGACTTCCCTCTGTGTACACTCTAGAGCTCTGAGCCAGAGGAATGTTGATGGAAGCCTAATTCATTTCTTACCCACCACCCACAGGCTGACATTCGCGATCTAACTTCTTGCATGTCCCTGGCAATGGGATGCTCCCTACCAGTTGGGTAGCCTATTCCACTACTAGCCCGCTCTCGTTTCTAACTTCTCCCCTGGTCCCAAAGGGGGCATGTGCAGCAGTGCTCTGGTGTCCTGAGTCAGGAAGAAACCCCTGGACATGTGATGTGCCTAGAAAGCCTGCTGAGATGCCCACCCCGCCGACGCCCTCCTCCTCACTGCTGAGCTTTCCTGTGGCATTGGGCAGTGCCCACTGAAGGGCTACTTCACTGCCCACCTTGCCTCCTGGTGCCAGGCACAGCTCGTGCTCCCCCACCACCCTAGCTGTGTCTTCTTTCTCTGTTTCTGCCCAACTCTTTGCTGCCAGTTTCCCCAAGGCCTGACTGCTGCTCTTCCGACACCTTACACCCATGATTTCTCTCTTTTTAACATCAGCAATTGAGTGGCGGCCCCAGCCCAGACTTCTCCTCCTAGCCCCATCCAGAGCCATAAATGCCATAAATCCTGGATGGCCCATGGTTCCTGAAGTTCAATTTGTCCTCAGGGGAATGTTTTATCCCTAATCCTCCATAAGTTCCTTTTGAGGGCTTCCTATTGTGGGGAAAAGTATCTCCATTGTCCCCCCAACTCCAGTCACTGCTCTCCCCACTGCTGCCTTCCTAGCCTCTTCCCTCTCCCTCCTCACAGCCCTGACTCAGCTCAGGGGCTCAAATGAGTCCCTGTTCCCTGTTCCCTGTCACTTTACTCTCCTTCATCCTCTGCCCTGATGTCCAGAGTCATCTTTCTAAAACCCAGCTCAATGCCATCCCCATGATTTCATGAGTGTATCCCCAGTGCCTGTGGGACAGAGTTCAGGCTCCTGGGCCTCAGTCTCTCCATCTAAGCAATGGGGATAAATGCACCACCTCTTAGAGCTGGGAGAGTGAGGCTCTGAATATGCTTTTGCCTTCCTTAGCCAACTGGAGAATATTTCTTCTATACTGAGTAGGATGGATTCATTTCCATACCTATCTTACCAACAGAAGGTAAGGCTTTGTCATCTCTGGGGGTCCTGATCTAGCCTGGGACGGGACTCAAGACCTGATTCCACACATACTTCTTGAATGGAACTGAAAGGTTTCTGCTTCTGTCTGTGGCTTTTGTACCCTTTCCCCCAAAGTCTTATCATTCTGGGGAATCTGAGGTTGATCCAACCCTCATTTTATTAAAACAAAAACAAAAGGAGAGCAACTTATAAGTTACCTGCTGCTGCGTAACAAAAGACTCCAAAACGTAAAACAGTAGACGCTGTGATCTCACAGCTGCTGAGGCTTAAGCACCTGGAATTGGCTGAGCAGGGTGGCCCAGGTTCAGGGTCTCTTTGCTGGGGCTGGAGGATCTGTGTCCAGTCCATTCATAAAGGTGGCCTAGCTCCACACCCAGGGGCCTCTCTGTAAGGCTGCCTGATGTCCTCATGACAGACGCAGCAGCTGGCTTCCCCCAGAGCAAGTGTTCAGAGAGCAACCAAGACAGAAGCCAGGGTGTTTACAACTTAATCTTGAAAGAGACCTCCCATTGTTTCTACCATCTTCTGTTGGTCACACCAACTGGTGCAATGCGATAGGGAACTCACAAGGGTGTGAGTACCAGGAGATCATGGGGAAGGGGTCATCTGGGAGGCTGCCTACCATGTGTAACTTGATCACCACACCTGCTGTGATGCCTGACTATTTGCAAAATTCAAATAAATACAAGGAGGGACCCAAAAATCCAAAATTATTTTTTGGAGATCAAGCCCCTTGTAGTACAGATTTCCCCGTTAGGTAAGTGTTCTAGGAACATACTGCATCAGTGTACAAGCTAGCATTGTGAGAGGCTGTGTTTGGCTTCAGTGAATTTTTTGTTGTTGTTGAGATTCTTTCTACACATTTGCGCATTGCATGATGAATGATTTACATGCACACCTGCCCATACAAAAACCTCCATGCCCCACCCTCCCTATTCACCCCATCTCACCCTGAGCAACGTTTTGTTTTTGTTTTTGTTTGTTTGCTTGTTTGTTTCTTCAGATGAAAAAAGTCCTCATAGGGAAATGTTTTGCCGATGTGGAGGAGGTGAGACAAAAAAAGGCAGAAGTACTAAAAGACATCCAAATTGATGAGCTCAAAAACTGTTTTGAGCAGTGGAAAAAACGTCTGGATGGGTGTATTGCATCAAATGGAGAGTACTTTGAAGGTAACAAGTTTAAACATGTAAGAATAAATACACAACTTTTTATAAATTCTGGGGGGTTTTGGGTCCCCCTTGCACAGCCTCAAAAGAAAGGTGTCTGTACCATTAGGAGAATAAGGCCGAGGGAACTATCGGTATGCTAGATGACAATGCCTCTAACTCACAGCACAGCCCAGGGCAAGCTGCTGCCCCTGCCAGGCCTCCGTGACCCTATCTGGATGATAGGAATGAACAAGATGATGTCTGAAGCCTCTAAGCCACGGTGGCTCCTGAGTCTCTGCTCTAGAATGATACTTCCCAAGACCTTGATGGTGCCCCTGGTGATGGCAACACCATTAGAAGAAGATCCCTCCCCACAGACACCACTTGGCAGGAATCAGAGCCGATCAGTCTGGCCTGGTAGTTCTTACTCTTCTGGATTCCCAGGACTCCAGCTTTTATACTTCATCACTGCATGTGACCGGCTTAGCGGGAGCAGAGAGGTGAGCAAACAGCCCTGGGGATGAGGAAGAAAGCAGGTATCTTCCTTGCATTTCTGCCAGACCTCTCCTGGTGAGGCTTGCCAAGTCCTCCCCAAGAATCTGCCTCCCTGAACTCTGAACCCTGATCAGAATAGGGCAGGGGTCTGCAGAAGGGGGACTGGAGGAAGTCTTGCCATCACAGGCCACCGCCTACTCATCTGCTGGGTCAGATTGTGCTGCTGAGTGTCCTCCTTGGCCACCCAAACAGTGGCTGCCTGGCTGCCCTCCAACCCCTGCCCTGCCAGGTCCCTCCCTTAGTACCCAAGAGTGAGGGAGTGAAGGAAGGAGGGATGGAGGGGGAGAGAGAGAAGGAGAGAGAAGTGAAAGGAAGGGAAGGGAAGGGAAGGGAAAAGAAAGGAAGGGAAGGGAAAAGGAGAAAGAGTGTTTTACCCCAGAGAGAACTATGGGCACTCCCAACTGATTTCCTGTACACATAGGTGCTCTAGTCCTCAATCACATGTGGATAGACACACACAGACCTGCAGACCTACATGGGACCCCATGCTCCAGGCAGGCCAAAGTGTGAGCGGGAAGATCTGGGTCACATCACAGGCAGAGTGAACATAAGCTGAGAGGCCCACCCAAGCTGAGATGCTTTAAAATGAATAGGGGAAAAAAATGAAAGAACTGTTCATACAAGTCAATCAATTAGCCATCATGGGAGAAATTCAAGCTTGGTGGACTTCCGACATCTTTGAAGTATTAAGGTTAGTATTGCATTTGTTTGCATCCTATGTGAACCCTCCCTTCTCTCTTTTCAGTGCTCAGGACCTCAGTAAGTCCTAATCAAGTCTGAAGCATGAGGTGAAGGGAGGTAATGCCTCCTCACCTCTGGGGCCCCCTGCTTCCTGCCCCCTCTTTCCCCAAATCCTACATTACTCCAGCCTAGCCAGGGTGGCACCATCTGCAGAATTGGCTTACGCTGTGCTCCAGGGTTCCTCCTTGGACCTGAGGCTGCTGCTGCTGCCTCTGAAGAGAGTACAGATGGGTGAATTACACTAAAACCCAACCTTAGAGGGGACCCCTCGTTAGTTACTTAGTTGAACCAGGTACCTCCTTCTGTTTCCTGTTTGAATAATCCCTAATAGTCTGTTGGGTAAGTTGGAGGAGGGGAATTCATTAAAGCAAGAGCCTTCCAGCCACAGACAGATGAACCAATAGGACTCTCTAGTTGGGGGGTTGAAACTAAGGGCCCAGCTGTGTTCTCGAGGGGTCTCTCCTCTAACCATTACTACCAATTTTGTGAGCACCTCTCCTTTAATGCTCTGGCCCTGTTAGGTCCCTACAACAGAACTGAGCCAGGCTGGCCTCTCTAAAGAGATTTGGAGACATAATGACCGAGAAATTCACAGGGGTTGCAGGAAACCTGCAAAGAACCAAGTTTCTGAAGATCAGCTTTCTGGTCCTAAACTAAACTCATCCTCTGCTGAGGGGCCTTCCTCCCACTTCCTGGCCCCCAGATCAGTTCCACCTGCTCCACATCATATCCTAAGACAAGCCCCTACACAGTGTGGGTTCAACCTCTCAGACCCGGTGGGGTCTTTCTCCACAGCTCCAGCCTGAAGGCCTGGACAGCCGCCAGCCCCTGAGATTTCCCAGGTCCCCCTGGGTGGGTCCAGTTCCATCCTGCTTGGTGCTGACTGTGAGGTGTTGCTCAGGCAAGTGCTTCCCATGTTCAAGCAAGTAGTGATGGTTAGTTCTTCTTGGTTGAGAGTAACAGAAACTCACCCAAGTGAGCTTAAGTAGGAAAAGGAAATATAGTTTTAATATTCAGGGATATTACATAGAACCCAAGAGTTTGCAGAAGGAGCTAGAACCAGGGACCAGGCTTTCTCTACCTCATGCCTCTGTTCTACCTCCTCCCTACCTGCACACCAGCCTTCCTGCATCTCCAGGTCCTATGGGACACAATGGCTTCCCCACTGCTCTTGAATGTCCATTTGTAGACCTAGACATACACCAACACTATCTGCCCTTCCCTTAGTTCAATTCTAGAATCACAAAGAGAGATTCTGACTTGCTGAGATGTGGCCAGATTAGCTATGGTCAGCAGTTGGGCCCCATAGCATCAATATGGCTCAGGAACAAGTCTTATGAAAAGGAGACAGCTACAATGTGAGTAAAAGATTCATCTACAGAAATACTCCAACATTAGCCCAGCCAAGACAGAGCCTGGGCTACTCCATGACCATTCCACACCTATAGGGAGAGAAGCTCACTTATGGGAATAGGAAGACTATCCTCTAGTGATCTTTGATCATGTTGCCACCCTGGAACACACTGCTATTCCCTCTACCATTCAGGAAGGGGATGTGGAAGGATGGGGTTTCAACAAATATCAAGACACCATCACAAAGGTCCAAACTGGAGGAAACCTTAAAAGGTTATATGGATGGTGCTAGAAGAGGTATGACTTGTCAAGGTCACAAAATGATTCAGTGACTAAGGCTGGACTAGGACTTGCCTTTGCCTCCCTTTCCTGTGCTCTATCAAGCAATGTAAGAGCCACCCCACCAAGAAGCATTCTCTGTGACAACAGTGAGATCAGAATGTTTGTCAGAGGCCACCAAGGATCATTGGAGGCAAACTAACATCGTGCATCTCTGCTGATGGAAACATGCAGAGACATTTCCAACTCTACAGTGTTGAGGGAATTGAGCAGGGCAATAAGTCTACTTGATCCTGGGTTCTAAAATGAGCCCTGCCTATGAGCTATGCAGAAAAGAAAGGAAACACACACACACACACACACAGAGAGAGAGAGAGAGAGAGAGAGTTAATCTGGTCTGCAAGCCCACTAAGGTTGAAAGCACTCTGCAGAAGATACTCCAATTGAGACAGAACACTTGGTCTTATCCTCTGAGCTAAAAACCCATGGAAAACGATGGCTCTGGATTCAGAGAAACCAGTCAGGTCCCAAACAACTGGAAATTGTTTCTGAAGCAAGAGCAGAACATCACAATAGAGCTAAAGCCCTAAGAAGAGGGTGGCTTGCTGGGAGCTGTCCAGAGTGCTGACCCGAGAGGCACCTTCTCTAAGGATCATCGATCATTGACCCTGAAGTCGCTTTCTGGACTGAACTACTCACCAGCAGTCTTGGTTCAGCAGATAACACAGAATGGAAACCCTTCAGGATGGCAAAGTGTGGACACAGGCTGCCCCTCATCACCCACAGTCAGGCTCTGGGCCAACAGGGCCTACTCACCCTAACCCCCTCCAGGTTTCCCCTCAGAACCATCCCCAACCTCACCCGAACAATGTCATGAATTTTTTCTCCTTGATGAACTTCAAAGTCTTTTAATGACTCTTCATAAAGGAACAGTGGGGCCAAAAGTTGAGCAAAGGAGATGATTAAAGTACCTTATTAAAAGCAGCCTTGTAGAATTCTCCACATGAAAGCAAGCACCATTATGAGGGCTTATCCTTATAAATGACGCTTCGCTTTTGCGAACATGCTGAAACCTGATTAGAGTGACAAGCACTGACTGATACTGCAAACCTGTTAATAACATGAAAATTAGAAGAGGCTCATGCAAAGAAGGGAGATTAATTTAGCCGGAGTACATCTCGCGCAAATTGCAAAGTTGTGAATATGTTCTCAGATAATGAGCCTTCCCAGTCATCAGCTCACTTGTCATTTTCTGTAATTAATGTTAAGGAAGACGCCTTCCTGATGGTTCGTATTACTCATATACCAAGAAAATTTCTTCAGAGAAATAATTTACATTTATTATCATCGGTCTGTTTGTGTGGTTTATTTCGCGCTGGAGTAATTTATTGCAGGACCGTTTGCCATGCCTTGATTAGTCGCTCGTCAGGACGGGATGTAATTTTTTTTGCTTGATGGCGACGTCTAAAACTTGACAGTGGTGTAACACTCCTTCTTGTCTCCCGGATGGGTTTTTTCACTTAAATAAACTTTGGGGCTGAGTGCCCCAGGCTGTCTCCCCACCAGAATGAGGCCATGGCATGCAGCTTGCCTGCCTGCTTCCAGGAGCAGCAAAGTATTCACTGTCATGGCCCCTAGAAGGTTTGAGGCTGCCCACCTCCCCTATGGCCATGGCTGGAGCTTGAGTACAAGAGTTTACATCCTCCCTTCTCATTCTATTCCTGTCTGGGATGAAGAAAGCCTTGCTCTCTGCCCTCACCACCACACTTGCTCTGCTTTCTTCTTCCCCTCAGGTTACTTCTATCGGAGAGTTCTCTGCAATTGCTTCCCCCCACACACACCTGGTTATAGATTTCTTCCAAACAGCTAAATATAGGAGGAAGTGTTGCACATAGGCTTTGTTTCCAAGGCAAAGCAAATCTTTTATTCCAGGTAGAGTTCCATTCCCCAGCAGCACAGCATACTAGGGAATGTGGGAACATGTCTCATAAACTCACCTACCCTGCCTTCATGTCTTTTTCAGTCTCACCAAGACCCAGGATGCACAGGAGGAGGGTGTGGCTTGGCAGAATAAGAGGCCCTTCTAGAACAGATCTGAGTCCATCTCAACTTGACACCTTAAGCCACCTTATGTCTTAGGCTCACACCCTCTACATTCTGAGTCCTCATGGAATAAGGCCACTGGGGCCATGGCTGATCAGGACTACTCTCTCTGTTTGGCTCCCACTGGGCTCAAACAAAATGATCCTGCTAGGTGCTTAGAGAACACTATTCAATATGCTGAGCTTTTTGACTGCATTGGCTCATTGGGTCTTTACTCTCATTGAAGGATAGACGTTATTGAGAGTGTCCTGCCCCTGAGGAACCTGAAGCTCAGGGAAGTCAAGCAATTTGGTAAAAGGCTCACAGCTAATGAAAACAAAAATGACCTCACCATATCATCATCGCAGCTAACATTTATTGTGTGCTTGAGTGTTAGATCATGTGCTAAACACTTTACAGGCTCAGTCTCATAAGAGATGGGTATGATTATGATTCCCATTTTACAGACAAGAAAACTGAGACCTGGAGAGTTTAACTCACTTGCCCAAGTTCTTATAGCCAATGAGTAGTGGAGGTGGGTCTGACAGTTTCCAAAACTCACATCCACGTCTTCTACTACCTTTCCAGAAGTGTATTATTCCAGCCCTATCAACATGTTCCCTCCAGAGGCCTTGATTCTTCTTTTCTCCTTCTCCTCCAATCACCCTGTTTCTCAACCCAGGTCCAAACTTGAGAAGCATCCTGCCAATCTCCTCAGCAGGGGTGGCCAGGCTGTGAAAAGCACAAACAGATGCAGTTAGCGTGAGTTACTGACCCTTGCACTGCAAATGAGGCAAACGATACAGATCAAGGTTCGCAGACAGAGATAATGATTTTTTTTATTAAACATCTTCATCCCGAACCAGTGGTGTGGCGCTGGGTCGACCAGCGGCGCACCGCCGGTGTCAGTTAATGATAATCTATATTTATAAAACCATAGTCCATCAAAGTGGGATGAATATTTTAGAAGCCGCGGACAAATCAAATTGTCTTTGTCAAATGGGTGCGTGCTCCAGCGCTGAGCGTGTTTTATGGCTCTTTCTGGGGTGAGAAGCAAAGAGTTCTTCTTGCTGGCTGGAGCACTGTCTCTCACTGTGGCTGGGAGATGAAAGCTGTGTTTCACTATTTTAAAAAGCCCAATGAGCTGTGGAGATTGACATTAGCACCAGAGAACTGTACTTTGTTTGATGAAGTTAACAAATAACGTATGAAACGACATATGCAGTGTCTTTGTGGGAAAGGGCCCATTTATACTTGGGGAAATAAACTCATTCGTTTGGAAGTCTGGATCAGGAGGGAGGAAAAGGGAGAGGAGGCAGGCTGGGGTTCCGGGCTCAGAGAAGAGCTGGAGCAGGTGGGGGAGGCCAAGGGGAACAGGAAGTGGCAGAGGCAGGTCCTGCAACTGGACTTGACCTCCAGGGCAAACAGAGTGGCTGAGTCCCTTTCCCCAGAGTCAAGAGCTCTTGCTTTGTTACAAAACAAGTTATGCAAGCTTGGGCAAGTTGACTCATTTTTCTGAGCCCCAGTTTCTCCATCTTTCCAAGGAGGAGAATAATGCCTCCTCTACGACCATTGTGAGGATTCAGTGGCCCAGCCTGTGTCACCGGCACGTAGTTAGACCTTAAAGGAATGTTCCCTTCCTATGTCCTATCTAATGGGGCCCACTGAGCAGGAACCCAGACACCAGCCTGCTAATATGTGAACTCTGGCCTCCACCAGGACAATATTTACAAAGTCACAGCCACCCTTTACTGAGAATTCCCAAGTGCCAGGTGCTATGCTCAGCACTTCACACACATTACTTAATCTTCTCAAGACTCTTGTATCAACATCGCCCGATAGAAATAGAATGTGAGCTACGTACATCATTTTTAAAGAATAAAAATGGGTGAAATTACTTTAATAATATATTTTACATAGTCCAATAATACAAAACTATAACTCATATAGGTTCAATATTAAAATTATTGATAAGGCATCTAACTTTTTTTCCATAGAAATGTGTACATTTCACACTTACAGGGCATATCAGTTCGGACTCACCACATGTCAAGTGCTCGACGGCCCCCTGGGGCTGGTGGCTGCTGCACTTGACAGCACATACATGGAACAGCTCCATCACTGCAGGAAGTACTGCTGGACAGTGAAGCGCTGGAGGACACACAGAATTATTATTCCCACTTTCAGATTTGAAAAGAAACTCAGGGAAGCCAGGGGTCACACAGCCGGTAAGTGGCAGATTCAGGAAGCAGGGCCTGATGGTCACCAAACCCCATGTTCTTAGCCACACAGTCTCCTCAGAATCCCACTCTCTGCCTGCCTCCCCCAGGGCCCCATATGACCTGGCCAGATGACCTGTGACCTCAGCTGATTAGGACAACTTCACCCCCAAGAGGTCTAGAGACATAGCGAAAGATGTGTGCTGCATCACAAAACGTGGTGGCTTAAAACAACAACCTATCTTGTTTCTCATGATTCTGTGGGTCAGTGAGGATGGTTCATCTATTCCACATGGTACTGACCAGGGTGTCTTGTGGGTTCCAGATGAACTCACTCACATAGTTAGAGCCTCAGCTGGGGTGACCCGAGTGTCTGGGTGCTCCTGTGAAAACTCAGCCCTTATACTCACAGTGCTGGCTCCACTTGGCCTCTCTCTCCATGTGGGGCTTCTCCTCCAGTAGGATTACCTGGGCTGACTTACATGACCATGAGCTATGAGCCCTTTTTAGGTCTGAGCTCAGTAATCTCAAACATCCCTCTTGCCACATTCTATTGGTCAAATCAAGTCAGGCAACCCAGATTCAAGTATATGGGGAAATAGACTCCTCCTCTCGATGGAAGGAAGGCGTGTGCCTACAGGGATGGGAGGAATTGTTGATGGTCAACTCTGCAAACAAGCTCTCACAGTATTGAGTCTCTAGACCATGGGGGCAGGAGCCAGAGTTGGGGAACTTCTTGGCCCAGGCTTACCTTGCTGACCCTCCGAGTGCCATGTGTTGAACAATTGTGTTGAACAATTTGCTGACATGATGGGTGGAGAAGCTTTCCAGGAGGAAGAGTGACAAGCACACTAAGAAGGGGTAGTGATGTGGGATGGAAGTGGTTTGTTAACCTCTTGCCCCAGGGATACAGAGGTGAGCAAGAATCTGAGAACCACCTCAGAGAAGAGAGCGACAGAAGCCTAGAGGATTCTGGAAACTTCAGGTCTCCACAAAGATCAACAATGAAACCATTAGGATCAAAACAGTCTAGGGGTTTCTTTTTGGAGCAGTTAAGAAAGGAGCAGCTGGAGATAACATGACCTGTTCTGGGAGAGAGACCCTAGGGAACAGAGCAGGCGAAATAGATTTCAAAGAGGAAAGTGAGATGAGTAGAGGGGTCCATGAGAAGAAAACTGAGGGGCCTGAACACTGGGTTTTGGACTGAGAAACGACCCCAGAACATAACCATCAGAAGGTCTACTGTATTCCTAGGACCCAAAGGAAAAACATTCTTAATTAATATTTAACTCTTTCTTGGGATTGGCAGTAGCGGGAAAGTGTCAGGGAAAGGGGGGCACACCTCATCAACAAGGGTATCTGCATAATGAACATTTGTATACTTAACACTGAATTGTACCCTACATATTTAAAATTGTAAAATATATGTTTAACCCTTTCTCTTTTTTTGAATTGAAGATGTAGTTTTATGTAATCATTTCCATTTAAACTCATTTCATGCCTCAATACGATGCCTTCTAAGCCAATTTCATTGCCTCCTCTGAGAAGGATGAGTCTGGGTTTAAGGACACAGAGATACAGAGAGGAACCCTCTAAAACCAGAACCAACCTCTATGCCCAAACCATGTTCTGGGCTTTTAAGACCTGGGGAGTTGAGTGATGAGGGAAGACCTGAGGCCAAGCAAGCAGTCCCTGACTAGTGGGCAGAGTTCTGGACCTCACACAGGTCACTTCCCTTCTCTTGTTGACCCTCTTACTGAGCTGCTTGGCTCCTGCTCTTGGAATCACCTGAAAGTCATATTCAACCACTCTTGACCACAGCCCTTTTGGCTTTGGGTTTCTTAGTCCTCAGATCCCCTGAAGACCCCTGGTTCTTACAGGCTGATCCATCTGGACTCCCGGCCAGCTTCATTCCCTGGTTCCTAGCCTCCCCTCCTCTCTCAGGGGTGAACAGCAGCCCTATGTTTTCCATGTTTGACCATACTCACCAACCATTGCCTTTGGCTAAAAAGTTCCCACTCAGCGCTCACACACACACACACACACACACACACACACACACCAGTAGGAACTCAAACTCCCTGTTCCATGCCTGGGGCAGGATTGTGGATATGAGGATGGCTGTTGGTGTGACAAGACCAGGGTTCAAATCTCAGCTCATCTTTTCAATTTCCTATGGTCCCTATGCCCCCTGCCGACCCTCTTTACACTGTACACTGGGTGATAATAAGGACAGAATGTACAACCAGTGCTCAGCAAAGTGCTTGGCATAGAGTAAGTACTCAATAAATGCTGGCCATTTTCACAGGAACCTCTTATCCCCTTATTCTTGTTTCAGTAAGGAACCAAGGCTTGGAAGCCTAGAAGAGTTATTAGAAAGTATTATCTCTGAGCAGGGCCATGTCTACCTGGAACAGGCGAGTGGTCAGTAAAGAAAACAATGGAGGAAGATCCTTGGAAATGTATGAAGCCCTTTCATAAGGAAACTGGAAAGCAGGTGGAGCAGCTTGGGCTTCCCCATACTCTCGGCTGGGTTGAGAGATGGAGAAGCAGGAGCTCCTGGCTTGTTGTTTTTTTAAATTTTTTATACTTTAACTCAAGTTCATTATATACAATTTCAAGTACCTTTTTTTAATCAAAGAAAACATTACAGTTCAAAATTATACAAAAATAGAGAATGCAATATAATCATCCCCATCCACCCATCAGCCAGCCTCAAGTTCTCAATTCTTAAGCAATCTTGTTTCTATATATAACTTCCACACCTGCCTCCTAGAACATTTTGAATTAGATATCAAACTTCCTATCAGCTCAACTGTTATTTCATTTGTATCTCTACAAGATTTTTAAAAAAAATAACCAAATGCCATTATCACACCTTAAAAAATTAATAATCATTCTTTACTAGCGTAAAATCCAGTTACGGCTTATAAATTTGCCTTATAAATTTGTCTTAAGTTTGTTTGAATTAAAATCCAAATAAAGCCCATATGCAAAGTTGCAATGGATAGATATATCTCTTTGGTATCTTCTAATTTCTAGATTCTGCTCTGCTCTCTTGTTTTCTTTGCATTGTTCTGTTGAAGAAACCAGAACCATTTGTCCTGCAATATATCCACAAGTCTGGCTTTTGCTGATTGCATTCCTGTAGTATTATTCCGCATATTCCTCCATCCACTATACAAAGAGGACTCCAAAAAACCCAGAATTATCATTTGGAGGGTAGGCCTCTTGTAGTATAGGCTTCTCCCTCTAGATAAGTGTTCTAGGAACCCATTGGCAACAGCGTAGCAGTTAGCGTTGTTATGAAGAGGCTGTGTTTGGCTTCGGTTAATTTGCTTATGGAAATTCTTTCAACACCTTTGCCCGTATCATGATGGGTGATTTATAGGCACACCTGCCCACACCGTCCTGAATGTTCAGCAGTTTTTAACCAAAAACAGCATAACCCCCAAGTCCCACCCTCCCTATTCACTCACTCTCACCTCGAGTGACTTTTTCTTGTTTCCCCTGTTGAAAAAGTTCGCAGAGGGAAATGGTTTACCGACGTGGAGGAGGTGAAACAAGAAACAGCAGAAGCACAAAAGGCATCAAAATTGATGAGTTCAAAAACTGTTTTGAACAGTGGAAAAAAAATGTCTCGATAGGTGTATCATATCAAGCAGAGAGTACTTTGAAGGTGACTGAAGTTTAACATATAAGAGTACATATACAATTTTTTATAAATAAATTCCAGGGTTTTTTGGGTTCCCTCTCATATGTCATATTAGTTGATGGTTAATCTAGAGTCGTGATCAGACTTTATGTTATTATTTTTTCAACACTACTTCTTGAGTGGTGTTGCATGCTTCCATCAGGAGATATGTAATGTCTGGTTATCTTTTATTTTCTTTTAGGGATGTTTTCAGCTATTGAAAGTCATTGCCTAGATACTTAATTTCATTAGGGGTTGCAAAATAGTTATACTCCAGTTTATCATTCCCTTTTTATTTGTTAGTTGGGTAACATCTATAAAGAGAAATTTTCTTGCATCAATTAACGGGTTGCCTGAGGTGACATTCAGATGTCAATGGTAGAATAAGTACCTTATTCTTTCCCTTTAATTATCAGTTTTCAAAATAATGTGATGACTGTCTAACATCCTCCAAGGGTGACCCAAGAGGGTTAGGTTGATTTGGTTTGTTGTTTTGCTTTGTTGGTATCATTATGAACTCATGGATTTAAACATATTTGGTGTGTTTTAATCCATTGCAGCTATTATCTTTATTTGTGCTCAAATTGCCCCATCATTAACCATGGACCCTTTTCAGTTTGCTTTCTAGTCCTTTTGATACAATCTTGGAAATCTTTAATAGGCCTTTACTTTCTGGAAAGACAATATATTCCATGCTTATCTCATAAATTTTCTACCCTAGATCTGGAATCAGCCATTTCTCCAAGGGATCCTGGTTTCTAGGGGGAAATGATATTTAGAGACTCCAATCTGAGTACTGGGAGTGCCCGTTGCTACTGGGTTGTTCGCTGTTTTTAGTGATTTTCAGTAGCCAAAGATAGGCAATAAAGTTTCTTCTTAAAATTCCTTAGATAAAATACATCATGAATTTATACTACTTCCAACTCTTATTCAGGACTGCAAGGTTTTTCTTTAACTTCACAGGTCTGTATGTCTTTTCTTTAACTTCACAGGTCTGTATGTCTTTTCTCCCACACAAAACAAAAATCCTAGTCTTCAGTGACACTGACAAAATTACTCATTTGTTTTATTTCACTCTATGCACACAACAATCTTTGAATGACAGGACCAACACATCACCAAAAATGTGATTGTTGAAATCAGTTTAGGGCTGTTTTTGCAGTTCCTTTTGCCCTTGGTATATATTCCACTAGTTATGCACAGTCAAGTTCCTGTGTTTTAAAGTCACTTGAGATAGTTTTTCTTTTTGTGATTATGTCTCTAACCCATCACACATTTAGGTTCATTTGTGTCATTTCACTTCCAGTTTTTTAGAAATTGATGTTTTATAGTTATATAAAACGCTTACATGTTTCCAAAATAAAATCTGCTATATAAGGAGCATGCAAAGTGGGTTTAGCTTCTACCTTGTCCCCTAATCCCCTATAGCTTTAACTTTAAGAGACAAATACTATTATCCTTTATTTAACAGATGAGGAAAAACGAGGCTTTGAGAGGTCAAGTTACTTACCTAAGGTCATACAGCTAGCAGGGGAAAGAACTGCGGGGTTGGATTTCCAAAAACTTTCAGAAGATAGGATTGTATCTGTCTTATTTTCTAACACATCCCAGTATCTATTGGTAAAAAAAAAATTGGTGAACCAATAGATGAAAGTGAGTTAATTACTTTTCTAGTTGAAATGGTTTCAGAAACAGCTTTGGGGCCCATGGGGAGAAGTCAGGTGAGATGACATTGATTGGCATAATTAATCACTTCATGGTAGGCAACAGGGCTCAGCCAAGACCTGGAAGGTGGTTGCTGAGTGACTGGGTGGGAATAAACACTCTCCTCCAGGGATGTTGGCTTAGAAACCCACTCTGACCATGTTTTGTAGTAAGAGGCTTCTGAGTTTCAGAGCTTCGTTGGCTGGTCAGGTAGTTAGGTTTGCCTACTAGCCTTTCACACCTGAAGAGGTGGGTGAAATGCTGGGTGTTCCAGAAATACTCAGGAGAGGATGAATTTTCCATCAAGACACGTGTTTTGTCCCTACTGTACTCTCATTGCCTCCTGAGCACCCAGCCTGCAATCCCTGCAGCTGCCATTAGGTGGCCTGCCATTCAGGTATTCCCTTGGCCAATGTCAAGCCTTTCACTGAGCAAGTGGTGAGGTGACCAATATTTGAAACCAGGTGAAGGCTGCTGCTTGGTCATGTGCATCCCTCTTGCTAAAGGGAAGGAAACCTGTTAGCTTCTGTCTTGATGGGGTTTTCCAAGGAGCATCTTGAATCGTACTTGTGATATCAAAATCCACATCACTGCCTTCCCAGGGCATGGAAGCCCCAGCCTCAGCATGAAAGACTTTGCAAGGCTTGCTCAAAGCCCTGCCTCAGCCTTCCAGAAGATCCCCTTCCCTGAGTTCTTTCATAGAGATCCAAGCTGGGAGCACAGGGAGGGCTTGGGGTCAGGGAGGAGGAGGAGTGGCAAACAGGATGACTCTTCTCTCTTTTCTCACTATCTTGAGGTTAAAAACTGATGCAAACCAGCCCCTGGGGAGATCTGACATGCTCCCTCTAACTCAGAGCAGATCAGTAATTCATGATAGTCTCCCCAAACCACACCCGCTAGTGGAGGCCCTGGGCAGTGTGGTATAGTGGACCCAGCAGCACCAGGCATATCAGGACCCAATTACACCTCTCATTCACTCAGAACCTTCAGGCAAGTCACTTCAGTGCCCAAAGCCTCACTTTCCCCACCTATAAAATGGGGGGCAAAAGGAGATCCCTGACAGCATTGATGGGAGGATTACGAAATGTCCCAAAGTCACTAGCATTCTAAAGACGGACATGGCCCTCTCAACATGTATGCCCAGTTAGAATGGCATTACGTGTCCACCTGTCATTGCAGAATCCCCACAAACACTAGCATCCACCAGAGTACAAGTCTTTTAAATAGAAAACACATATGTGCTATGTATCAGGCACTCTATGAACACTTTACAAACTTTAACTAATTTAATTTCACAGCAACCCTGGGAGGTAGGTACCCTTCATAACCCCCATTTGCAGGAATAAGAAGGGAAGTGCAGAATGGTGAAACAACGTGTCTAAGGCTGCGGAGTTAGCAAGCAGCAGGACCAGAGTGGAATCTAGGCAGGCTGGTTCCAATGTCCATGGGCCTGGCCACTGGGCTTGCCTGCCTCACCAGTGAGGACCCAGGGGTGCCCACAAGTGTGGGAGGCCAGTCCTCTTTGGATTTCAGCCTCCTTACCACATTAAACCTCCTCTGCTGCCCACCACCCGCAGACTCTGGGTGAGGTTCCTGCTCCAAAGCATAGCATCCTCTGCTATGGCAGCTCTCGGGCGGTGGGCACTGCCACCTGGGGTCTGTGGTGGGCACAGGGGGGATGGCCTGTGGCCTCCCACGTGGTGTGTGCTCCATTAGTGGGGCCACATTCTCAATGTTTTCAAAAGCTCCTCGGGGGCGATGCTGTCACACAGTCCTGGGAGTTGAGAGAGACCAGCGAACTTGAAACGACACAACAGGCCTTGGGAGAAGAAATGCAGAGGACCCGGAAGAAATCATGTGAGTCATTGCAGTTATCAGTCTCTAGGGGGTGGGGAGGCCTGAGGAAAAAGCTGACACTGGAGAGAGCTGGGACAGGATACTTCCAACTTGCACAATCCTGGAAGCACTAGGGCAGCTGCTGTCGCCACCCCCCTTTTACAGAGCAAGAGCAGAGCCCTGATAGTTGAGCCCCTTGCCTCAGGGCACACAGCTAGTGAGGGTCAGACTGGACGGTAAGCCCTAAAGCATCTGGCCTGCATGCTCATGACTTACCCTTGCCAAGAAGGGAAGAGGATGTCCCCCTACACCATATCTCCAAAATGCTGTGTTCCTTGTCTCCAAAACGCTGTCGTTTAGTGAGTCCTGCCCTCACTAAATGTGTATGCCATTCTCCCATCAAGAGGTAGACTCTGTTCTCCCACTCCCTTTGAATCTGGGGTGATCTGAAGCAGCTTTGTCAAGGGAATATGGCAGATGTGGTGTTTGGCCAGCCCCAGGCCTAGTCTTTAAGGGGATCAGCAGTTTCTCATGAAATGCTTGCTCTGGGGAAGCTGGCACCATGCAGGAAGTCTAACTCTATATCCTAAGGCTGCCATGTTCTGAGGAAGCCCAAGCTACCTCCCTGGAGAAACTGCAAAAGGAGAGAGACAGCGATGCCTGCCCAACCTCATGTCTCCACTTTGTGACTTCTACTCCTCTCAGGACAGCACTGAGGAGACCTCCTGGCTAAGGGAACCCAATGATACCCCCTTGATGCTGGCATGGGTGGAAACTGAGCCCCTTCCCCAAGGTCATTGCAGCCCCCACTGTCCCTCAGACAAATGCTCAACCCCTCAGCCCCAAAGAAGACCCTGCTTCCTCCACAGTCACCTTTCCTTGGAGTAAGGACCTCTCTTCCTGGTCCAGGGACTTCAGACCCCTTCTATTGCCATGTGAATTTCCCCTAGGAGGAAGACAGAGACAGGCAGGGATTCAAAGACACAGAGACAGAAAGAGAAACTGACCTAAACAAAGTTGTAGAGGCAGAGATAGAGACAGAGAAGCAGAGAGAAACAGAAAAAAAAAGAGAGATATACAGAGAGGGACAGAAATAGAGAGGGAAAAAAACCCAGAGAGTCAGAAAGAGACAGAGAATGCAATACAGAGAAAGAAGGAGGGAAACAGAGAGTAAGCAAGAGAAAGAAAGACAGAGAGAAAGAACTAGACAGGCAGAAACAAAAAATGAAGTGATGGGGTAGTCACAGAGAGGTGACAGGGACAAAGGCAGGTGGGGCAAGGGGGACACCGATTTGCCTCCCTCCTGGATTCCACATGCCCGAACTCCTGGGCCCCCACTCAGCTCCCCATGGCGAGACCCAGCTCATCCCCCATGTCCAACCCTAGACTGCCCCAGGGTGGTCCTGACAGCCTCCCAGGCCTGACATGTGTTCACATTGTCCAAAATGCTGTCTCCAAGCCCCTCGGACCCCAAGGGTGTGGTCCATTTCCCCAAGAAAAGTTGCTGTCCCCGGGAGACCCTAGCAGGCTGTGCCCCATCTTCTGATTATCAAGGGCCAACCCCAACTGTCCCCCAATCCTCCCTCTGCAGCTCCAACTCTGGGAGAAGGCCCCTGGGGGTGCCCCAGTTTGGGGCTGAAGGAGACAGAACCACAACTGGGGCAGCATGGGTTTCAGGCTCCCCAGGTCAGGAGGGCCCAGAAAGCCACTTACTGGGAAGGGTCTCACCTCTACGTTCTCCCTCCCTCTCTCCTCCCTCATCCCCTCCCCGCCCTCCAGCGGATGGAGGTATAAAATCAAGAGGGTCCCCACCCCACCCCCGGCCACCCATCCCCAGCCGGCTCCATAACTCAGCCAGCCAGAGAGGCCGATATTTAAATCATAGCTTACTTTGCTTTGTGTAAGGGAATTTATTAGCCTACCACATAAATGTTTTATTCATTAGGCCACGTAAATAATGCATGCCTGTTTCCATGGAGACTTAACCCTTCTGCTCCCAGAGCCCTGGCCTGCCCTGGCCTCCCCACCTTTATATGATCTTGCCACTCCCCTGGCTCTGAATCTGCAGGGTCATGATAAGTCCGACAACAACACGCCACAATCATCAGGAGTGTTATTATTATCCATCATTTACTGAACCCTTCTGGGAGCCAGACACTGTGCTCAGCAATTTACCTCAAGGTGCCACTGTCACACATATTGCCATCACTCCCATTTTATAGATGAGAAGACTGAAACTCAGGGAGTAGAAGACACTTGTTCTGCATCACACAGGAGCACCAATGCAGCCAGGAGTCATATCAGGTGTGACTGCTGCCAAGGCCTAGTTGTTTAGCTTCTATGTGCCCTCTTTTCTGCCCACTTCAGGTCCCCCCTGAAACAGGCAGGAAGCAGCTTCGAGGTGCTTCACCAGCAGGAATTCTCCCTTATTCAGTCTTCCTCTGCCCCACCAGCTGGTCTCTCTGCAACCAGCAGAAGCCCAGCCTGGCAAGGCTGAGGTTGTGGGGATCACCCGGCCAAGCCCCAGGCAACAGTGTGTTAACTGAGACTCAGAGACTCGCTCGAAGTCACACTGCAGATCCCAGCAGACCAATCGTTGAACCTCTGTTTCCCCCTCATGCTCTGAGCTGCTTCTTCTGGAACCTTCTGAGGTCCAAAGGTAACAGTGCTGCCTCCCCTTCCCCCCACCATACAGACTCTGAGGCATTGAGGTAGAGATCCTGGTGCGGGGTCACCAGCAAATTGGCAACCGGCACGTGTGGGGAGGCCCGGGCAGGCCCCCATTCCTCGTGGTCACATCTCACTGCTCTGCTCAGTGAGCATGGTCATGCACAGGCCACCTCTGCCACCACAGTGCTCGTTAGGCAGCTTCCACCGAAGCCTGCTTGGCTCCTGGATGACAGCAGTGTTCAGAGGCCACCACAGCTCCGGTGACCGTCATCGGGGGCACTCTGGCCTTCTCGACCAGCTTTTTGTGCCTTCAAAAACAGAAAAGTCATGTGTGAACTCAGAGCTACTTGTGGAAAAACAGCCCAACCCTCCAGTGTCTGCACAGCACATCCTTAAACACTACCTCTGGCCTCTGCTTCCCAGTTCTCCTAGCTTTCCTCCAGCCCTTCCCCCAGAGGAGACCGAAAGACCTCCCCAACTCACTCAGGAGGCCAGAGAGTATAGAATAAGCCCAGGACTGTGTTACACCCTTGACCCCATCATCTCATCCCTTCTTTAAGCAGCCAGAGGAGGGCCACCAGGTTTGTCCCATTTTCAGGTGAGGAACTTGAGGCTCAGAGAGGTGGAGAAAACCACCTGGGCCACACAGCTGGCAAGTGACAAAACCTATACTCTTGATCCCAGTGAGAGAGTCTGTCTGCCCTCCTTGCCAGTGCTTGGCCACTGCCTTGTGCCTCCAAGAAGGCGGCAGGGAGCTGCTGTGGTGCCTAATCCCATTGCAGTGATAAGGGAAGTCGTTTCCCTTTCAACTCTCTGCAGACCTTCTCCTTGGACTACAAACAAAACGTCTTTGCCAGGGGCTTGTGCAGTGCCTCTCCAACATCCCAAACCACCCTTTTAGATGGAGATCGCAAGTCTCAGGCTTGGAGCCCTCTGCACGCTGCAGACACTGGAATTTAATAACCCTGTTGCATTTTCGTTACACTTATTTTTATAGTTGCTTCCATCTGTAGTAAGTAAAGCTGGCTTACCCTTAAAAATAATAATGTTAATAACATAACTAAGGCACGTTCAGCACTTACAACAGATCTGGGGTTGTTTTGAGCTTTGCACATTTTAATTTTATCTAATCCTTGGAAATTCTATGGAGTAGTATTAGTATTAACCCTGCCGAAGAAATAAGGAAACCGAGGCAGAGTCGTTGGTACTTGCCCCAACATTACACAGCTTGTGAGTGCCAGGGCCATGATCTGAATCCTTCATAACCAAAGTACCTCCCATGGAAAGGTAAATTTGCCTTTTAAAATACATTTGTGTTGAAGAAAAAGAACGATTTGTAATATGCACCAGGAAAATAATCGTATGAGGGGTCTGTGGATGTGCCAGAAAGCACAAAGGCGACACAGAGTATTAAGTGCAGAGGCACTATCCTGCCTGCCTGGGCTTAGCCATGACAACCTCTGCCCAGAGGCCCTCCTCTTGGGCTCAGAGCCAATGAGAAAGAAACTTGGCCTGGGACTCTGTTCTCACTATGGGTGGGGCCAGGGAGTGGTCACCTATCCTGAGTCAATCTGCAGAGGGTAGAGGAGAGCCAGTGCCTTCTCATGGTCTCCTCCCAGCCCCCCAAGGGTGGGTCCTATCTTTGTCCTTATCTTACACATAGATGAATTGAAGTACCTACAGTTAAGAATCTCCCCATCCTCCCCTCCATCTACAGCCAGTGGGGCACAGAGCCAGGATTTGAAGCCTGGCAACCTGGCTTCAGGCCCCTAGGACTTAACCATTGCACTGTGTGGCTCAAGTCATCAAGCCATTGTGATCCCCTAGATACAGTTGTGCCTATAGCCAGATCTACCCCTGGACTTTTCCATATTCCAGCTGGTGAATTCCCCACTTATGCTTAATCCGGAAGAAATGAACTAAGGACTTTATACCCACGAAGGAAGAATTCATGGCACTCCTCTCTCCCTTGACTAGAAGAAGTCTGCTTGGTTAGTGCTGCATCTGAATCCAGTCTAAGACTCAGTGTCCCCAAGTGATAGGCTGAGACAAATGTGTGTGTCGGTCATCAGGATTAGTTGAGGGGCATAAGACTCCCAGGGTACAAACTGTGAGGAGGCGCTCACCCTCAGGTGCTGGCCATGCACCTGCTCCACCCTGATAGTGAGCACCTTGTTACATTGTGTGCACTCTCTTCTTCCACCCTGGTGAGGGGCTGCCTCCAATGTCAACAAGGCTGCAAGCCCTCCTGGCACCAAAAGACCCCTGCAGCACCTGTAGCCCTGGTTGAGCTGAAGACATGCTGGGTGGGTGCAGTCTGGAGAGAAAGCACTCTCTCTGGGAGGCACATGGGCATGGCCACCACCCTGAGTCACCAGCATCCTTGGGAAAAATGATCCTCAACTCCTGCCTGAATGCCAGCTTTCCATAGCTCAGAGGTGAGCCTATGGGGTCAGGAGGTGACAGACATACTCTTGTTCCTCACCCTCAACCTATTCACACCCCCTCCTTCCCTTGAGGCCACTGACACAGATCCTGGTGCTTCAAACACAGGGAGAGCACAAACCCCCACCACACACTCACCCACCACTTACAGAAGGCTCCGGACTCTGTTCTAGTCACAACTGCTGGGGACAAAATGGTACTATCCCCATTTTACAGAAAGGGCCATCAGACAGGACCGTGAACTTGTCCCGGCTCATGCAGTTTCTAAGTGGAGGGGCCCAGGTGAAGTCCAGACCTGACGCTGGTGCACTACCATCTCTGGTTGAAGAGAATGGGAATCATCCTGACTCCGAGGTTCCCTTCTCAGTCAGCCTTCTCAGCTCCAAGGTTGGTGGTGCAAGGCCACACTCTTCTTCCCAAAGACTGTGAGCATCCCCAGGTCCCAGGAGCCAGCAGAGTCGGGGGCTCTCTGTGCTCTGTGCAGGATTAAACTTTTGCTTCCGATCTTCTTGACATACGCACAGACACACAGACACAATTCCAACTCTTCCTTCCACTCCCAGCAGGCTCTGGCAACCACTGCATTTTTCCACCAGCTCAATTCTGGTCTCCAGCTTAAGTCCTCAGCACTTTTACTGAGTCAAAGATAATCAATGACTGCTCACAAGTCCCACCTCTCAATCCCGTGGTGTGAGCCCTGCTCCATGGTCCCCTTCAGCTTCAGGGACTTTACAAGTTTAGCCCCACACAATCCCTGAGCCAACCCTAAGTAGGGTAGATAGAGGATCCAGGACCCCAGAGGGTCAGAGGTACTTTGATCCCCATCAGTGAGGTCTCAGGGGAGAGGAGGATATCCTGAAGATTTCCCTTCCTCACTGTGTTGACCCCATTCATATGTCAGGTCCCTGCCTCAGTTTCCTTGCCCAGCACACAACTTTCTGCTGGGAACGGACCCTTACTTGTCTCTGGTGAGGCCAGGAGCTCTGGCCCCTTTTTCAATCCCCAGAAGGTGCTCAAGGAACATTTGTTGAAGTGAAAGGAAGAGAACTGGATTGTGGAGGATTGATGCAACAGTTCCTGCCTTAGGGCTTCTTCCCTCCTTGATTAGTGACACTGGCTCAAAGCTAGCCAGAGTCCTCAGCAACTGAGCAACCTGCTGATTGGTCCCTGGTCATACCCTCAGAACTTGCCAGCTGGCACCTGCCACCCTCTCAGAGCCATCTCACCTGGTCTGGCAGTCCCACTGATGGGTAAACTCCTCTTCCTCAGGAGCACTTGCACCTCCCCAGCCTAGAACACTTGGCCCAGCCTTCCCTTTTGCTCTTTCTTAATCCCTTGGGTCTCGGCTAAGTCCTCTCATCCCACAATTATAGCTCCTTGGACTTTTTTTAAAATAGCAGTGATCGCTATTGATCAGCAGTTCCTGGAGGGGTTGTTTGATGAATGTCTTATTCCATGAGGCCATCCCTTGTGTTAGTTGCAATCCCTAGCACATAGTAGATCTATGGTAAATAACTGAGGAATGAATGATTGAGCAGCTACCCCTGAGGCCTCTGTCCTGGGAATGGCCTCTGATTTATTGTACCTCAAAATCACTACAAGAGACACACCAGAAATATTTGTGCCAAGGTCTTGGGTGAGGCCATCACCTCTGTGTGGTGACTTTTCTGAGCAGGAAGGGGTAACTTTCTCCCAGCCCTAGGGCTGATGGTTCTGACATCACTTCTGAGACAGATCTCAGATCCCATGCAAAGATGGTTCTGGGGTAGTGATCCCTCCCTGGCATTCCTGACCCAGTCCCTGTGTGGATCCACCCCTGCTCCCTAAAGTGCCAAGGCTACTCCTTTGTACTTGCTTCCCAAATCCCTCTGTCCCTCTGTCTACAGCCCGCTGTCTTCAAGCAGGTCATGTTCAGGACTTCAGGAGCCTCTTAGAAGGCATTCTGTGTTGAACTATGTCCTTCAAAAAGACATGTTGAAATGTTAATACCTGGCACTTGTGAGTGTGACCTTATTTGGAAATAGGGCCTTCATAGATGCAATCCATTTAAGATGCATTCACACTGAAATAGGGTGGGCCCTTAATCCAATTTGACTGGTGTCTTTATAAGAAAAGGAAAGAGAAACAGACAAGGAGAAGACATATGGTGACAGAGGCAGAGCTTGGAGTGATGCAGCTTCAAGTCAAAGGGTGTTAAGGACTGCAACCACCAGGGCCAGAAGAGACAGGAAGGACTCTTCCCTAAGATCTTCAGAGGAACTGTGACCCAGCTACTCCTCGACTTCAGCCATCTCAACTATGAGAGAATGTGATTCTGTTGTTTGAGCCACCAGATTTGTTACAGGCTTCCTGTCCCTGTGGGTCACGGGTCAGATCCTACCATGGAGAAAGGCCCTGTTGTCTACTGGGAGTCAGTGTGCAAGTCGTCTCCTCCACAGAATGTGGGCTTACACCTGCCAGGAGGGATAGTGCACCAGCACACTGAAGGAGGGGCTGTTGCTGCACCCCTGTGGGCTACCTAGTCTGCCTCTAAGGACCACCCATAGTGGTCTAGAAGGGACCCCCAGTTTCTTCACCCATAGCCTCTTCACCAGGAGTTGTGTTTCTGGAAAGGGAAAAGTGTAGCTCAGGTTTTGGACAGGAACACCAGCAACACCTGCTGAACCTCAACTTTGGAGGCGCTGTGAGTGCATCATCTGAGCTTGTGCTCTCATGCAGGAGGGGTATCATCACCCCCACTGCATACATTAGCAGGCAGGCTCAGAAGACATTGAACCATGTTCCCCTAACAGAATTCAAGTACAGGCCTTTCAGACTCTGGAACCCATTGTGAATGTTCTGCCTCCCCTGGGATGAGCAGGATATGCCAAGAGGGATGTTTTGGCCTTGGCTGCCTAAAGAACAGAGGAGACCCTTGTGAAAACACATGGACTGAGATACGTCAGTAACTTGGGGTTACTGAAGGGTGGACACTGGGGTTGTGCTCAAGAGGATGTAGCATGGGCCAGGAGTGGGATTTTCAACCCCTATTGCATCTGGCCTCCTGCATTCCCCTGGGGCTCAACCCTGCACAGCCTAAGCCATTGAGAGCCCAACCCAGTGACAGGTCTAGAGTCCTTCATGCCTGGGTGGTGCTGGGAAGCTGTGACTGCTCCTTGAAACTCACATGCCATCCTGAGTGCATCCATGAGCTTCAACTTGCAGCCTCCAGGCCTGACCTCACTCACATCCCATGCCGTGCTAGTTTCTGGCTGCAGCCCTTGGCTGGCATCTACCCAGTATGCCATAACCCCACCCTCTCTGGTCTATGCCTAAGGTCATCCGCTTCTGGCATCCACTCAGGCCTCTTTTGGTCTTTGCATCAGACTCTCTATAACCTTGAACATAGTAGACAACGCTAGAGGTGTCTGTCCAGCCCATACTCTATGAGTTGCCCAAGAGATGGTGCTGTGGTTGGAATGTCCCCCCTTAAGAGCTTAGGATTTAATTGTCATCGCAATAGTATCAAGAGGTGGGGCATTTAAAAAGTGATTAGGCCAGGAGGGCTGTGCCCTCATGAATGGATTAATGCCACTATCACAGGAGTGGGTTGGTTATCATGGGAGTTCAGTCCCCTTTTTCTCTCTCTGTCTCTCAGGTGAGCACTTCCTCCCATGTGATGCCTTCTGTCACAATACAACACAACAAGAAGGCCCTCACCAGATGCAGCCCCTCAATCTTGGACTTCCCTAAGTATGAGCAAGTAAACCTTTTATTTATAAATAACCCGGTATGTGATCATCTTTATAGCAGTAGAAAACAAACTAAGACATATGGGCCTAGCAACCAAGTTTAAGAGACATTGCGGTGTAGTGGTTTAGGCACAGTCACAGTAGGAACAGGCTGCTGAGTTCAACGTCACATACTAGCTGTGAGACCTTGGGCATGTAACTTAACCTCTCTGAGCCTCATCTGTAGAGTGAGGCTGATAATTGCAGCACCTATCTCATAGGGGTATGGGTGGAGTAGAATTAAACATGCAAAGTACTTAAAACTGTGCATAGCACTCAATAAATGTTGGCTGTTATCATCATCATAATTATTGCAGTCCCCACCACCAATATTATGATTATAGTGTGGTTCTATCCATAGCTGATTTGACCAGAAATGAACACCTGACTCAACTTGGGCCAATTTGGTTCTCAGTTGTGGGAATGTGGAATTTGTGCCCAAGGACTGAAGGGTCTGATAACGGGAAAACACACAGGCATGGGGAAGCAGGGAGAGCCCAAGTGCAGACAGAGGGGTGAGACAGATGTGCCCAGAGATGTTCAACTGAGAGACATTTAGCTCCAGTACAAAATGCAGGGGCTGCCTCTGACTCTGCTCCTGGATTGTATTTCCTGGTCCTTGAGGAAATATCCCCCTTAATCCAGATAGACTTGGTTTGCTTATTTGAGTCCTAAGGGTCAGACATCATGGCAGGCCTATAAAGCAAAAGGGGAAATGGGTGGTGCTGGGAAGAAAGTTGAGTCCTGTTGGTGTATCTGTGCGTGCACTTTTGCATGCCATGTTTGCAAGGGGAAAGAGGACCCTTTCTTGGTTGATTTTCCTGGCAAATGTAGGTCCACACTGTCCCTGCTCAGGGGAGGGAGGGGATCAAAGCCCAGCAGCGAACCACTTCCAGCCTCACTTGGAAAGACCATACGTTGTTTCCAAATAACCTTCATCTCCATGCTGTCACCGGCTGGCTGAGTGACCTCAGATGGGTCATCTTTCCTCCCTCAATTTCAAGAGTCCCAATTTATTGAGAGTAGTACACATCTGTCTGCCTCTGTCACAAAGGATACTCTGGGAGAGAACGAAGGACTCCATCCTTTCAGCCCACAATGGGGACCGTGCCTCATAGGTAAGAGGAGAGGCCACCATCATCCAGGAGGGAAGTGATTCCTCCCCACATCCCATAGCACAATCTTTCATGTACTTCCTTCCCCAGGGCTCCCTGCCCCTCACCCACAGAGCCCTGAGTCACTCTTGGGAGGAACTAGCAGAACCTGTGCACCCTTGGGGTCCTGAGAACTAGGTAGGAGCCCCTCCTTCACATGTTTTTCCTTAGGGTCACCAATTGACACCAGGAAGCCTCAACACTCTGTCCCTATAGGCAGAGGAGCAGAGCCCGGCAGACAGGAACCAAATTAGGCTGATTCCTAGATCACAATTTTGGGGCCCTGCAATGGGCAAGGTCCACCCCATCCCCAATGTGTTTGAGTAAACTGAGTCTCAGCCATCCTACCCAGAGCAAAGGCTGTGTCAGGGACCCTCTCTTCGGGAAGGGGGTCGACAGTGAGTGTTTGTCGTGCATCTGACTCCTCTGTGCCTCTGAATCCAGTCACAGGAACCTCCCTGTGATCACAAATATTTTTCACTTCTGCTTTTTCGCAGCATTTCACTTTGTTGACCACTGCCTACTTCTTGAAACACACCTTCTTGCACTCATCCCTCCCTTCAGCCACCCCTTCTCTGTCTCCTTCTGGGACCTTCTCAACAGCTAGTTGTCCTCAAGGTGCAGTCCTAGCAACTTCTCTCTCTGCACTGTCCCTGGTGGCCTCATCCATATGCTGGCTCCTCCCCTGACTCGTGGGCCAAAGATGCTCAAGTCTGCCTTCGCAGCCCAAACTTGCTCTAGGGCTGCAGCCCAGGGTCCATCAGCCTCCTCCAGAGCTACCTCCACACCTCCCCACACGACTCTGTGCTCTTCCTTCCCCCTGAAAAAGGACCATCTCTCCCTATCTCCATGAATAATGTCCTTCAGCTTCTAGTTACCTAGCGATAAACATCCGTGATGCCTCACTTTCCACTGCAAATAAAACCCATTAGCTAGTCCTGTCTAGACTACATTTTCAGTATCTTTCTAATCCAAGCACTCCCCCCAGCTTTGGCCACCGCTGCAGTCCAGATATACACCTCAGTCTTCGTATCAGATATAGATGCTTCATAAATCTTTTCCAATAAATTAACTTAGGTTTTTGCTTGTTTTTGTTTTTTGTTTTGTTTGGTCAAGGTCTCACTCTTGTCACCCAGGCTAGAGTGCAGTGGCATGATCACAGCTCACCACAACCTCCACTTCCTGGGCTCAGGCAATTCTTCCACCTCAGCCTCCAAGTAGCTAGGACTACAGGCACACACCACCATGCCTGGTTAATTTTTTTTACTTTTTTGTAGAGATGAGGTCTCACTGTGTTGCCCAGGCTAGTCTCTAACTCCTGTGCTCAAGCAATACTCCCACCTTGGCCTCCCAAAATGCTGGAATTACAGGTGTGAGCCATCATCCCTGCCTGACCAAATTAACCTAGTTTAAAGTCTAAAGTCCAAGAACTAGTTTCCACCTGGCCTGACATGGCAACAGCTCAGTGTCTAACCTAGAACCCATATCTCATCCCAACTCAGAAACTAGAACTCATGGCTAGTGTCGGGAGCCAAGTCCCCCTCATCCCCAACAACTTAGGAGGTGAAGCCTGGAACCCTGTATCAGCCTGTCTCTTAGTCTAAAGAGCCATGTAGGGCTCAACCCCTCCCACTAACGTCCCTAATTGCATTTTTCCCAAAGAAAACAAGTGTCGATGGGGAGAGGGTTAACAGTTTATTCTATTTTTTTCTGAGTGATTTTATCACTGTCGTTAGAACATTCATTGAAGTAAGTGAGGAATCCATCACGGGCTGACAGCAGTGTGCAGACTAATGGCTGTTAGATGGTAATAATTTTTAATATGATTTTTATTTCACTTAATTTCATATGTGCTTGACAAAAGGTCCCCAGTCACTGGGGAGCAGTGCAGAACTGGGAATATGCTCACAGGAAGGTCTATTAAGCCAGGTGCTGGAAACATTTCAAAGAAACAACTTTGTCATTCAGGGGAAAGTCAGGAACTTGGCTGGGTGAAGGGAGCTGGTTTCTGGCACGATGTTAGGATCACACCCTCACAGACACTGGCACATCCACGCCTCCTGATACCATGAGTCAGAGAGATAGGCACCAAAGTGATGGGCATACCCACATGCATGCATGCATGCAGACTTGCCGAGGTACACACACAGATGGCTCTTGACTTGCAAGAGAACACACAGTCACACCCAGTAAGTTGCCTTCCACGTTTCAATGCAAAGCAGGTATAGGATTGTGTGCATAAATATGCATAATGCAAGGAATGGAGGGAGGGAGATTGAAATTCATTCCTTGGCATAACACTGTCTCACCCCAAAATTCAGTGCACAGTTCTCTCCCTCTCCCTTCCCCTCCCTCTCAGTCTCTCTCTCTCTCTCTCTCTCTCTCTCTCTCTCTCTCTCTCTCTCTCATGCACTCGTGTGCGTGTGCGTGAACATGCATACACACGCGCGTGGGAGGGGGGAAGAATCACATAGAGAGAACATAAAGATTTAGCCTCATACAAAGTCACAGTTCACACACATACAAATAACCACATACGAAACAGTCCCCAAGACAGACATACACATCCTACTGGGTATGTACTACAGAATGGGTCATGAAGCCCACGAGTTTTTCCAAAAAATGTTTTTAACTATTAGAGGAAGTGATGGGAAGACAAGTCCCCATGCCCAAAGACAAGAAGTGGCCATGGGGAAGGGGACAGTGGAGCATCCTGTTTTGTATGGCCTCAGCCTCTCAACTCTCCTGTCAGAGAGTAGGGGACAAGTGGCATAGGAATGGCTAAGGAAGAAACCAAACCTGACTTGCGTCCACGTGTGACATGAGTTGGGATGTGTCCCGGGGTCTCCCTGGGTGTGATCTCAGGGAGTTGTTTGCTTGGAGCTTCAGATGCCCTCCTAGACATACAACAGATCAGAATGATGCAGCCCGGATTCCCAGGTCCTGGGGGAGTTCCCAGTGAAGAGGCATCAGCCATAGAAAGCCAGGCTGTGTCTTGGGAACTTCTCCCACACCAGCAGAAAACTAAGCCAGTTCAGGGATCCCAGCCCAGAATCCAAATGACCATGTAGAAAGAAGAGAACAGGGAAAAAAGAAGCTACAGTCTAGCCGGGCTCGGTAGCTCAGCCTGTAATCCCACGCTTCAGGAGGCTGAGGTGAGTGGATTGATTGAGCCCGCAGGTTCGAGACCCACCTGGGAAACTTGGTGAGACCTCATCTCTACAATAAATCAAAAATTAGCCGGGTGTGGTAGCGCACACCTGTAGTTCCAGCTACTTGGAAGGCTGAGGTGGTAGCACATGCCTGTAATTCCGGCTACATGGAAGGCTGAGGCGGAAGGATCACCGGAGCCCAGCAGGTCGAGGCTGCGGTGGCCGGGAGCGACCACTGCACTCCAGTCTGGGTGACAGAGTGAGACTCCAACTCAAAAAAAAAAAAAAGAATCTACAGTCTGATGCTTCAAACAACCCACAGTTGTCTGTCCACCACACCACAGACAGAAGCAGCAGACAGATCACCAATGCCCTGAGCGGGTGAGGAAAGCCGCCACTGTCCCACCAAGGCACTTCTCATTTCTTCCAAAACAAGGACTAGAGGAAACTAAAAAGAGTATTCGGGTCCCCATGTCTCTTTGACTTCCCTGCTAGTGGAAGAATTAATCGAGTGGTGCCCACCACAGCCTGCTGTAGCAAGCTGTCGTACACTGCTGGTCACAAAACTCCCAGAGACCTCTTGCTGAAGTCTCCATGTGCTGTCCTTGCAGGCTGACTCTGAGAGGGGATATTGTGGTGGCTAAGAGAGGGAGCTCTAGAATCAGACTACCTGAGTTTAAATCCTAACTCTGCCCACACTCACTTTGTGAGCCTGGGAAAGCTACTTGACCTTTCCATGCCTGCTTCCTCATCTGTAGAATTCTAATAGTAAGTTTCTACCTCGCAAGTAACTGGGGGTTAAGTGAAAGAGCCTGGATCTTGGAGAACGTTATCTAGGTTATCTGCTGTGATTATTTTCTGTTTCTTCTGGAAAGGATAGGAAATGGCTTTTCAAAGATTCTTTTAGCATTGAGGGGAGCTTTTGAAGACTGGAGAAGTCATAATGTGATGTCACTCTTCCTCAAGCCATTCTCTAATCACGTCTAGCTTGGGGTCCCCAGTGTCTGCAGGACTGAGAAAGGGGTCAGACTAAATTGCCTTGTCAGTCACCCCACGCTCACACAGGCACGTTTCAGTGCCCTAACACACCACACGTACACGCACGTACACACACACACACACACACACACACACACACACACACACACACACACGTTTCAGATAGTGTCCTAACACACCGCACGCATTCCCTCTAGTCCCTGAGTGGCCACGTGCCAGTCAGACTTCCTCCAAGTTGCGGTCTTGCCAACGAAGATCAGCACCACGGATAGCAGCACGCCTCTGTCCATGGTGCTGTCAGGACTTTTCTCCTTTCCCTTTCTCCTTTCCCTTTCCACACACTCACCACGTCCACACTCTAACTAGGAGGTCCAACAGGACGCTTATCTGGAGGCCGAGACTCCAGGAGACTCAGAGATATCAGTTCAGTGGGAAAGTCTGTGGCTGAAGGAATCCTTTTGTGGAGGAGTACAGCTGGGACAACCGAGGCAGACCACTCCTTGTTTACCCTAGGGCATTTCAGTCTACCTTTCCCTGAATTAACCACCCTCAGAATTCCGCTCTCAGGATGGGACACACAATGGGCTGAGAAATGACTCAAGGAGGAAGTATTTGATCTACATTGATTTGGCATGGACTGCGGGTTGGGGTCTGTACTGTGCCCTTTATCTACATTATTCCAGTTCATTCTCCAACAAACCAAAGAGGTAAGTGCTATTTTCATGTCATTCTGCAGATGAAAATCCTGAGGTTAGTGAGATTGTTGGCTTGTCTAAGTTCCGACAGCTAGAGTGGAGGAACTGGACTTGCACACATGCCTAGACTACACTCCAGTGATTCTGTCTTGTGAATTGGTGTGGTCATCACCCCAATTGCCGATACCCAGCAAAGAAGAAACTCTCAATGAATATGTCCTGAATGAATTAATTAGTGAATAGGTAAATAACCCCAAAGTCCCTGTTTCAGTGTCCTCATTGCTTTGCCTCCTGACTAGGAGAAGGTTCACAGTTAAAGTTGTTTCTTTTGACATTATGATGTACCAGCCGTCTCCACTGGCAGGACCTCTCCTCCCATAGCTCCCACACAGCCTGACATAAACCTCCATTGCCCCTCAGCAAGGGCTGGCCTTTTCAAACCTCCTTGGATCAGAGTCTGAAAGTCCTGAGAGCCTGGTCAAGCTGCCAAGGAAGCCCTGCCAACTCTGCCTTTTCAGCTGGAGCTACTGTGGAAAGTGGTTAAGTGCCCACAAACGGCAGCTATCATCATCATCATTGCTGTGGAACATCAGAGTTGTCTCCACCTTGGCATCTGCAGGGGACATATTTAAGCTAGTTTCCAAGATGGAAGCAGGTCCCTGAGAGGGACATGGCCCAGTAATAGGACTTTTGACTCGAGGTGGGAAAGGCTTTGCAGGGTTTCCACCCTGCAGTATAGGAGCTCAGAAATTACCCCCAAAGACTCAAGACCAGTAATTCACTTGTGGGTCATAACTCATTTCAATATAGGCCAAGCCTTTCCAGAACCATGTGTTTAAGTCTTCATGGAGGCAGGTCAAATCATGAATAAGCATCTAGACTTATGTCAACAATAAAATAATTGTACCAAATTACTGTTCATTTAGTACCGACTTATGAGCCCAGCACTATGCTAGAAATAAGGCATGCGAGGTTAACCAGTCAAGGTTCTTGTCTTCAAGAATCTCAGAGATCAACAGAAAGAAATACAGATAAATGGAAAATTTGTGCCAGACAGTTCTTTGTCAAGGATGACTGAAGAGGAAAAAGATTGGGGTTCTCCTGGGGCCATGTTAGCTGAGAGAGTCCCATGACTTGACAGCCTTCCCCAGAGCCCACAGGAGATCCGCCCACCTGTTGTCCCAGCTCCAGACAGCACAGCCAGGGAGAAGAAGCAAAATCCAGTGATGATTAAAAGCACACATTCGGGAAACAGACTGCTTTTTATTCAAATCCCAGTTCTTCCACTTACTAGCTGTGTGCCTTTGTACAATTTACTAATCTCTCTAGGCTCCAATATCCTCAGCTGTAAAGTGGAATAAAATCTAGCCTGTTGTAAGGGTTAAATACATGAGTGAGTATAAAGAGATAGAGCAGAACTTGGCACATAGCAAAGGCCATGGAAACACATGGTGGTGGTGGCGGTGTCATCATCGCAGCACACAAGTCAATCAGAGGCTGGCACAAAGCTGGAGAAGGTGACACATGGGACCCAGCCTGACTTCACTTGGCTTTTAAGTGGTTCGTCCCTGCCTGAGCTCACACACCATGCCAGGGGCAGAACCCAGTTAGAGACCTACCTCATCTTTAGTGCACACACCGTCCTGCACCTCTCTCCTCTGCTCCCTCTCTGTTAACCATGTGAGCTCCTATGAATCCCGTACTTACTTTTTGGAGCAACTTGACATTCATTATGCCACTCCAAGCCCTTACAATTACCCTTAAGGTGAGTGCTAGTATGATCTCCATTTTCCAGAGAGAACACAGAGGCCCAGCAAAGTTCAAAACCAGGCAGGATGACTCTGGAGCACAAGCTCTGAGCCATAAAGCTACAAGACCTTGTCCACATAGGAGGGAAGGTGGATCCTCCCCACCGAGTCTTCCAGCAGCCCTGTTGTCCCTTGGAGATCCCTCCCCTGGCCTGGCTGCAGCATGGAATACAATGTCCCCATGTCTCTTTTTCCCATGTCCCCATGACTCTGTCCACTTTAAAATATTGCTGCTGGCCCACCTGTGATCCCCAACTGGAGTTGCAAAGGTTTTGGTATCTTGGACCATGGCTCCTGATTCCCTATCAAACCCTAGACTCTCCCCCGTGTCTGGTGTCACTAAGAAGCATCATCCATGCTTCTCTTTCAGGCCCTTCTCTCTCTGTCAGACTGATTCCTTCCTCCAGAGAGGGGTCCTGAGAACATAGCTGCCTCCTTATCCTCAGTGGGTGTCAGTCCTGGGAGGTCCCACAGAGCCATTCACTGGGGACACTGCCTCATGCAGTCCCTAAAGTGACACGTCCTGGTCTGGGCCATCCCTAGTTACTCCTCATTCTCTGGATGGGAACAATGCCATCAGACAGGAATGGATTCACCCTGCTGCACCCCTCCCCCTCAAGTAGGCTGGCTTGATTCCACCTTCACCAGTTGGGCACACAGCATGGTCCTCTGCTATGCTAGCCGTGACCAACACACACACACACACACACACACACACACACACACACACACACACACACACACACACATGCACAAACTGACTTTGGATGCAAATGGAGCTGGGTTCAAGTGCTAGTGTGGACCTAGCACTTTTCTCTCTGGCCTTCCGTTTTCCCCCCTATAAAATGGAGAAAGGCTCCATCTCTCTGATCCAGCATGCCTAGGCCTACTAGAGGGGTCTGAGCCCAGAAATATGCCCGGGGAGCCCCAGGAATCAGTGGAACAGGAGGGGCAAGAGGCCTACAGAACGTTGGAGGGCCTCTCGGCCTTCAGCAACCCCTCCCACCTACACCCACACACACACACACACTTCCTCTTCCCTCATATGCTTTACTGGACTAAATATGAGGCAACATAGCTTTGGGTTAAATGCAAGGATTGGAAATCACATCGAGCCAGGTTCAAGGCTCAACTCTGCTCTTCACTGGCAAATTACCTAGTCTCACTGAGTCTCAGTATTCTCAACTATAAAATGGGGTAAATAATACCTTTCATACTGAGTTCCTCTGGAGACTAAATAAGACCACAAATGGGGAATATCTGACCAGTGTGGGTCAGAAGCCATCTCTTTTTTTTAAACATTTTTTTTACTTTAAAGATGTGGAGTACAATTCAGGGTTAGGTGTACAAATGTTCTTTATGCAGGTATCCTTGTTGCTGAGGTGTAGAAGCCGTCTCCTAAGGCAAATGGTAAGAAGAGTAGCGAGTTCAGAGAGTCCCAACCAGGATCCCACCCTACAAGGCTGCTCATGACGCAGGGGGATTCCTGAGTCCCAGAACACCGTGGTCTATGGGATCGCTTTGGAAGACAATTCCAGAACAGTTTAAACGTAGTTACTATAGGACCCTACAGTTCCACTCCTAAGTGTGCCAAGTGAATGTAAAACACAATGTGTCCCTGTACACCATACCAGTATACAGTATTCACAGTACAATTAGTCACAGTAGCCAAAAAGTGGAAACAACTCTAATGTACATGAACTGATGAATGAATAAACATACCGTGGTGTTTCCATACAGTGGAATATTATTGAGCAAGGAAAAAAAATCCATACTACAACACAGCAGAACCTTGAAAGCACAAGGCTAAGGAGAAGAAACCAGACACAAAAGACCACATGTTGTAGGATTCCACTTACATGGACTCTCCAGAAAAGACAAATCCACAGAAACGGAATGTAGACCCATGGCTGCCAGGGACCGAAGACGGGGGAAACAGGGAGTTACTGCTTAATGAGGATGGGAGGTTACTTTTTGGGGTAATTAAAATGTCTAGAATTCGATAGTGGTAATGGTTGTGAATACACTAAAAACCACTGAACTCTACCCTTTGAAAGAGTACATTTATGGCATGTGAATTATGTATTTTTTATAAGTCTTTTGTAGTGAAGAGTCTGAGCACTGGTTAGTGCCCTGAAGTCCTGTTGCACAAACTCAGAGAATTCTGCAAAGCCCTCAGATGGCCTTGATTCTCCATGGAAAAGTTGCCACAGGCTCTGAGCCCCTGCAGAGGACCAGGTGCTGGGCTGTCCACGGAACAGGCATCTCTGAGGCACACAGACCGTAGCCAAGGCAGAACCCTAGAGCCAAACAGACCTACCTTCAATCCTAACTCAACCATCTTCAGTCTTATGACCACAGGCATGTTGTCAAACCCTCTGAGTCTGAGTTTCCACATATGTAAAATGGGAGATAATAACATCACCTACTCCATCAAGTTGTTGTGAAAATCAAATAAATCCATCAGGTAAATGGCCTGGCACAGTGCTAGACACACAGCAAGTGTGAAAGATGGGTGGACCCTAACAGCGTTGAGCTCCCATAAGTCCTGCCAACATCCCTCCCTGATGGGCAAGAATTGCTATTCCCATTTCTCAGATTTTCCCTGCACGACTCCCCTCCCCCTTCAGAATACTGGAATGCAGTGGGAGGCTATGGGGATTCACTTGTGGCTGAGGAGCTGACTGGGAGGCCACCACAGACAAGCCATAAGAGAAGATGGTGACCTGGCCCAGACAGGGACCCAGGGACTGGAGGGGCAGACATGCTAAGTGTCTGGTAAGAGAACTGGACAGGCCTGATGACTCCCTGGAGAAGAAGGAGGGCTCGTCGCGGCAGACAGACACCTCCCAGGTTCAGACTTAATGAGTGGATGGGGTGGGGATGGCAGGACCCTGAGTTCAGGGACACTGGGGGAAGAAGAGACCAGAAAGCCCAGGGTCCTGGAAGAGCTCTGGGCTGGAGGTGGAGTTGTGGGAATCACTAGGATGGAGACGGATGGAGGGGCTCCCGCAGGAAGCATGAGGAGCCAGAGCAGGGTGGAGGGCTGCAGAACCAACCCAGGGAGCAGTCGCAGGTGTGATGCCAGCAGAGGCAGAGGATGCTCAAAACAGTCAGGAAAACATAGTCAGGGAAGATGGAGCCCAGTCCAGAGACCCAGCATCAGGGAGGGCACAAGAAGAAAGAGTCACTGGGAGACGGGGTGAGAGAAGGCGGGTGTGTGCCCATGACGGACTGGATTTTCCTCAAGGGGGCAACTGGCTGTACTGGGTATCGGAAGGGGGTTCAGGGCCCACACAGGTGGGTCAAGGCCTACATGATAAGGAGACAGAGTAGTGGTCAAGGGAAGACCCTGTGGAAGGATGCTAAAAGGCCAGAGAAAAAAGAGGCAGCGGCTGTTGGTCAGGACTTGCCAGGGCCTCCTAAACTTTTGGGGCAGAGTTGGCTGCTTCCTCCTAGGAGATCCTACAGTGCTCTCTCCATCCATCCCTTTGTTGCAGCGCTGACCACCTGGGAGTGGCATCATCTGTCTCTTCAGTGGGGTCTTCTAATATGTTTCTGCAGTCCTGGGGCTTGTGGTAGAGGGAAGAGCAGGGTGCCAGGCAAGCAGGCTGGCAAGAAGTAGGACAGGCAGTGGGCGATGCCTCCAGACACACAAGCAGGCCGGCAGACAGGCCGTACCCAGCTGGAAAAGAGGCCCGAGGGACAGGCAGGCAAGGCCATGGAGATGTCTGCCCCTCCCCTTCCGGGTGCCCCCCCACCTACCACCGCTGACACCACCAGGCCTGGAGCACAGATTTATCTCCAAATGCTGCCACAATCCAGATATTGGATTTGTAATCACAGGCTCCAATGTTCACGGGATAAATATACTAACAAACTAATTGTTTGTTAGCTCTGAGGTTGGAGCAATCAACACGTCCAGCGTGAGATATGGGCCACTCACCGGCTCGAGCCTGGGTCGTCTCAAGGCCCCGAAGCCTGGTACCATGGGCACCCACTGGCCCCCAGCAGGGGCTCTGGCCCAGTGTGTGGGCACAAGCCTGAGCATCCACACGGGGGTAGCGCGGGCGGGAGGGCTTCCAGAGCGTGCTGGCACATAGCCGTTGCCGCTGCCCCTGCCTGAGCCTCGTCAGTGGCAGACATAAACTAACTCGGTTCCTGGGGACCCCAGAGGAGCAGCAGGAACTGTTTGGTAGAGAATTATAGCTGTGGGTGAAATTAGATGTACTCTGAGCCCCAAGGCTGAGAGAAATAAAAAGCATTTTAAATGGAGTGTAGAATTCATATTCCTCAGTCACCTTCCAATAAATAAATCTTGTACCATTTTTTTCTGTAAACAGTGGTTACACTCGGCTTCTATTGTCTCCACATTCCATATGCCAATCGGCAGGGAGTGGCAGGGCCATGCTGGGGTAAGAAAGAAGAAAATAGGGCCTACTTGAGGTTTGGGGGAATTGAACTCCTGGTGGCATCCCTCGAAGGTGTCCCCAGCTTTAAGGAAGCATCAGGAGGATCCTGGGGTCATAGCCCAATCCTGGGCATCCCTCAAGGAGCCCTGAGGCAAGATGTCAAGTATGGTGCTCCCAGCCCCCCAGGTTTGAGACCCAGGAGTCCAGGGTGGCTCTGGTTCTCTGGGTGCCCCCTGCCCCCAGGAAGTGGGGTCCCATCACGCTGACAGCTGGGAGCGGGGGAAGCTCTGCAGTCTCATCCGCAGCAGCTCTCATTACTTCTGGTTTTCTTTTTAAAAAACTTTTGCCTTCTGGTTACAAAAATGATACCTCCTTGCCACAAGAGTTGTAGAAAATACAGAAAATTTCAAAGAAGAAAATTATTGCCAGCAATCTCATAATCCTGAAAAAAAAAAAAATCACTGCTGATATGTTGGTCTTTTTCCTTCCAGACTTTCTTCAGTGTGTATATGCACACAGATAGATATGTGTTTTATAAGCCAGAAATAATTTCCTACATTTTTAAGTGTCCAGCATCTACCAGGTACTGATCTGAGCATTTTGAATATATTACCTCTGCAACTTACAAACAATCCTGCAAAAAAAAAGAAAAGAGAAGAATGCATATGAAATATTCCCACATCACTGATGGAAACAAGACAGGTTCACATGCAGAGACCCCTTAATGTATACTTGGCACATTCTGCAGAGTGAAACCTGCATGCCCTTGTATGCTCCCTGCCACTCCCCAGAGCAGGGGGCCAGTTGTTCTCCTTCAGAGAGTGAATCGTGGGTGGAAGAATCATGATGAAAACCCAGCCTTGTCTGACCTGGAGTGAGTGTTCTCAGCCACTTCCCATTGTTACCCCACAGGCCAAACTACGGTGGACAGCACCCCCAGGCCCCAGCCCAGCCCTTTGGCAGTGGGTGCTGGCCCACTCCTCCACGGAGCCCATCTTCTGTCCTGCCTGGACCAGTCCTTCTTCTTGAACCTGCAGGAATTGTCCACTTCCCATGACTGAGGTTTCCATAGCTGCCCTGACTCCGCCCTGCCAGCTCACAAGCAGAGAGGCAGCAGAGGGGACAGCAAAGAGTCTGTGCTCAGACAGCCACAACTTCAGTTTCAGCTTGGCCTCTTACTAGCTGTGCGTGTTGGGGAAATCACTGCCTGTCTCGTTCTCAGCTCGAAAATGGAGATAATAAGAACAAACAGAGCTATGAAAACCAAATGAAATCATTACATGAAGTGACCAGCACAAAATCTAGCACATGATAAGGGCTTCAAAATATTGGCTCTCTTCTAAACTAACAGTGAGACACTGAAAAAGATTGTAAAAGAAAAAGGCCACAACAACAAAAACGAGACACTGGAACACATCCTGACTCTCCCTCCCCTCTGCTCCCATTCCCTTCTCCTTGCTCTATTTGTCTGGCATGTACCCATTTGACAGAATGCCAGGGAACAATGACTGATAGTCAACGGCTGACTCCTGAAAACCAAGGAAAAGAAAAAGAGAAGTTGGCCCCTTTGCAGAACTCCTTGGCAACAGCAACAACAAAAAAATTGCACGGTTCCATTTGGGGCTGGGGTCCAACGGTTCACCGCTTGTGAGTCCATCCCACCAGAGTCAGCTGAGACAGAAGCAATGACTCAGCTGGTGCGAGTCAATGCCTTCTTTGAAGGGAAAAGATTCACGCTCCCCCTCCCCCCGCCCCACAAGCAGAGCGAGGAGAGCCATATGAGATGAGCTGTGCTTGGGACTCAGTTCTGCCCTGACTGTCCGAGACCGGGCTCACTCAGAGCAGCTCCTTGGGCTGCAGCAGCCCAGGAAGGCTTCCTGGGGAAGGAAGGCAATAGAAGGATCTGGGAGACAGACAGGAAAAAGGGCTGAGTCTGGTGGGAAGAAGGATCATGGGCTGCAGCCCTGGATTCAGGGGCCATAAGGATGGTGTCCCGGGTCACTTACTGACTCCTGTGGGACTCTGGGCTGGTCCCTGGCCCACTCTGGACCTCAGCTTCCCCCTCCGTGAAATGGGGATGACAACACCCCATTGGAAGTACAAAGGTTGTGCCGATAGGAATGAATGAGTAATGAATGAGTGAGTGGTTCTACTCCAAGTCCTCAGCAGCCGCTGACTCTGGGGTGGTCAGGGCTCCCTTCTTCCCAAGGCTCTTGGTCATTTATTTTTGGTTAATTAAATGGTAAGATTTTCATGTCTGATTATTTACTGCCAGCCAGCTTCATTACCAGCTCCCCCATAAATCACAGCGGGGCGCCTGGCTTCAGCTCCCCCGCCTCTGTGCTGGCTCCCAGGCTGAAGCCCCGTCCCTGGCAGAGCTTGGCCTCCGAGGGCCCCAGGAGAGGTGGGAGTTGTGACACCTCCTGTCCTGGTGAGCTGCATGCAGGCGTCTCCTGACTCCCATCCCCACCCAAAGCCTGTACCATCTAGACCCGCGGCAGCCTCCTAGCAACTGGAGTCTCGGAACTGCCCAGCTCATTGGAACATCCAGTGCAGAGGCCAGCCTCAGCAGGTCCTCATGAGCGCCTACTGTGTGTCGGGCTCTCCACAAAACTGAGCTCCAGGCTGCAACTAGATCTCTTTATAGGCGAGGATACCAGGGCTCAGGATGGTCGAGTAACTGACCCAAGGTCGCAGAGTTGGCCAGCAGGACAAAGACCCCGGTCATCTGGCCCCAGGGTCTGCACCCTCAATGGCCCTGCCTCAGTGCTGAGGAATGTGCAGGCTCTGGAGTCGGACGAACCTGGATTAATATCCTAGCTGCAATGTCTGCAAGCTGAATGACCTTGGCCAAGAGCCCTCAATACTCTGTGTGCCTGTTTCCTCAACTGACAGTGGGGACAGTAACGCCTCTCTCACCAAGTGCTGCAGGCATTAGAAACGACAGGCCTGGAGCAGCACCAGACTCGGGCTTCGCTGCATGCTGAGCGTTTGCTGAGTTCCTGCTCTGAGACTGGACTGGGGTGGACCCCACAGTCAGGGGTGAGGTGTCGAGGCCTGTTTCCCCCAGACCCCAAGCAGGGCAGCAGCACAGGGAGGCTGGGAGGACTCAGGTAACACCCCTACCCCTGGCTGTACCTGCAAAGCCCTAATGGACCTGATGGTATCCTGGATGGCAATGACTCCTGCAGAACTGCCCCCACCTAGCCTCCTGCTGACCCTGCACACCTCAGCCCAGGTACCCATCCAGGGAGCTCTGGAAGTGCTGGGCACAGGGAAAGCCCCGTGCTGACAAGGAGACCATGGTGTTTCTGTGGCTCCAGCCTTGGCCACTGGACAGAGGACAAACAGAAGTAACTGAGACGAGCCACTCCAGGCAACAAAGGGAAGCAGCTGCCCCACCCAACAAGGACCCCAGGAGGCAGGCAAGGACCATGTACTTGCTGCAAAGCATCATCTCCTGTCCTCAGCACTCAGCTAGACAGTGTGAGAGCTGAGTTCAAATCTGTCAAGCAATTGCATGAATAAACGAACAAAGAATGAGCAAATCAACAAACCAAAGACTGAAAGAAAGAACAAATGAATGAATGAATGAATGGATAAGTAAATGAACACATGAATGGCTGAGTGGTTGAACAAATGGCTGAACAACTAAATGATCTAATAATTGAATGAATGAAAGAGCAAAAGAACAACTTATTGAATGAATGAACAATTGGATAAATGAGTGACCTGGGAAATATAAGAACAAATGATTGGATACACAAACAAATGAAGAAAGGAATGAGTGAACCAAAAAGAATGGTAGAAAAGAGAAGGACAGGAGAGAGAAGGGAAAGAGGGAGGAGAGAAGAGGAGGAGGGAAGAGGACAGGGGGTCAGGAAAGGCCTGGCACAGAGTGGCTCCCCAGAGACAACACAGACCCTCAGGCAAGAACATCCAGCCCCCCCCCCCCCCCGCAACCCCAGCCCCTCCACCAAAAGCGGGTGGGAAGGTGGGAACCTCTGTGCACTTCCTGGCAGGCCCAGCACTCAGGGAGCCCCTCCCTGGCAGCCTTGAACGCCCGGCTGGAGGAAGCCGGTAGCTCTGCCAAGCACCCGGCCGAGTCTTTAACTATTACATTAAGCATCTGCTTTGCCATTCACGGATCGGATAGCATTTTACCCCTGAGATATTTGATTTTATTACCTTCCAGGGAGAGGGCCAAGCAAGTGTTCTTATTGATTTGCACATTAAATATATTAGTAATAAAACAACATCTCCGTAAACCAATTGTAAAATCAATATTAATTGGTACCAAAATATCACAAGTCGTTGAATTACAATTAAGAGAGGGGCGAGTCCTGCCTCAGGGCACAGGGTGCTGAGGTCCCAGGAGGAAGAGAGGTTGATGACCAGATTCCAGAGCCAGGCAGACCTGAGTGCCTTAGTTTCCTCATCTGCTAAATGGGGGTAATAGTTCTAACAGCCAAGGTGTGGTGAGGATGGAGCGAGGGGTGTGCACGCAGTGCCTGGCAGCAGCAAGTGCCAAGGAACGTTCTCTTCCTGCTTCTGTTTTAGTGCCAGCGATAGGCAAGTGTAAGTCAATCCCACTGTAGTAAGAAAGGGCACTCTTGGCAATAAGGAAGACAGACATGGGCAGCGCAGCTGAGAGGATAACAATAACAGGGCAGACTGGAGATGGGGGGATATAAATAGTCTGGGGGAATCTGGGAGAACTTTCAGGAGAATTGACTTAAAGCTAAGACCTGAAAGTTGGGAAAAGAGCCCAAGTAGGGGTGTGTTGAGGGAAAGCCAGGGGCCACAGTGCCCCTTTTATTTCTCAAATAAGAACCAAAGCAATTAGGAAGATGAAGCCACTTGCAAGGGTTGGGCTGGAGCGCTGGGGTGGGAGTCTGGGTGCTGGCTGCCTCAGGAACAGGGTAGTCAGGGCATGGCCGAAGAGTCACTTAGCCCTGCCAGCTGGGGCCAAAGTCAGCAGCACTGGCCAACTTCTCTCGGGTCTGGGAGGAAACCATCATCCCCAGGGTCCCATGGAGGTCGCTACCGCAGTCACAGAAGAGACAGGCTCCGCAGCTCCACCCTGCACCTCTCACGGCCCCAGGCCCTCTCCCTCCCAATCTTTGCCCTCTCCCTCCCAATCTTTCCAAACAAAGTGCTCAGGAGGTGTTCCCACAGGCCCCAAGGACCAGCCCCCAGAGTCTGCGTTCCCTGATATGTGTGTGTTTGGTTGCTTGGTTGCTAAACCTCCTCAGTAACCATCACATTTTATTCTACAACAGTCCTATGGGGCAGCTTTGACTATCATCCCCATTTTACAGATGAGAAAACTGAGGCTGAGAGAGAAGGCACTGGCCCAGACACACAGCCAGCAGGTGGTGGACTGGGTCTTGAACCAAGACCTGTTTGACTCCAGGGCTTGTGCTTCTCTCCAGTTTCCAGTCCCAGCTGGGAGCTGAAGGAGTTGGCACCAGCTCACGGCAGCTCACTGCTGACGGGTTAATCTGGCCCTGCTGCTGCTCCTGGGGTGTCCAGACAGGAGGCAACCATCCACGCCATGGGCACTTACTCCACCACTGCTGGCACCCCAGGGATGTTTTGGCCTTTTTTTGCTCTTTAGAGGTGACTATAATGACAATATACATGGTAATAGTAGTACACATCACATGTTGAAAAAGGGGTTTGCACCATGCCAAAAACTGCACCCACATTTTCCAGTCTGGTAGATGTCAGAGCACAGGGGTTAAATCTGAAGACTTGGGTCAGACCCCCACCCCCCACTTCAAATCCCAGCTGGGCCACTCCTGGTTGTGCAGCTATATCTATCAGCTGCAGCCACAGTAACACTGTGTAACAAACCACCTCAAAACTCAGTCACTTACAGCCATAAATGTTTATTGTCCCGTCCACATGTCCGAATATTGGTTGATCTAGATGGAGTCAGGATAAGAGGCTCAAGTCAGGGTCAGGGCTGTCCCACGGTCTCTTCTTATTCTAGGACTGGCAGCTACCCAGGGCAGTGCCCGCAGAAATGACTAAAGAGCCAAGTGAAATCACACAAGGACATCAGGGCCCACTGGTTGTGTCCTGTCCACTAGCCTTCCTTCCCCTGGCCAAAACAAATTCCATGGCCAAGCTCAGTATCAGTGGAACAGGGAAATGCACTCTACCTGTGGTGAATGGGAAGAAAGATTTGCTGAACAATTATCCAAACTACTGCAGTGATCTTGGGCCTCTGCTTACTCATCTGTAAAATGGAGATCAAGTACTGAGCCAGCAGTAGAAGATTTGATCTGAGAGCAGGACCTCCCAGGGTCCATGCCTCGGCCTCACAGAGGCCTCCTGATTCCACGATGCTTTGTTCTCTGGCTTCAGCATATTGACAGCCTTGTGCAGTGGGGGTCCCCATGTCATCAGGCCCATTTATTCATTAACTGATGGCAAGTCACGCTGCAAACCCCCTCTCCATACCCAGCATCCACCCCAGAAGACTCATGAGATACCTACTATCCCTGACTAGCACCCAATGGATCAAGTGAGGCTTGTTCAGCCTCTCATAACACACAGCATCCCCCCTCATGGCCGTTAGCACAGCCTCACTCAGTGGCCACTGAACACCCTGCATGGATCCTTGCCCCCTAGTATGCAGGCAAGAGCCCCAAGAGTGAGGTCTGTGTCCAACGCTCACTGCCGAGCCCCAGTCCCTGGCAGAGCCTCAACAAGCATGCTGCCCGCAGGCATGACCCTATTCGGTCATCCTCAGTTAGGCATCATTTGGCTGCAAGGAACACAGCCTCATGCACGCTGAAAGAAGGAAAAGGTGGCGGTAGGGGTGAATTTTTGGCAGGGCACAGAAAGTGGTGGGTCAGAAAGTCTGTCCCAGTGGGGACATGGGACCTGAACAGAAAAGGCATCAGTACCAGACAGTAAGCCTGCCTCAAGCTGGTCTCTGCTTCATTCTCTCTCTACACATGGCCCAGTTCCAACCCCACACAACCTTATATACCTGACAAGCCAGCCAGAGACTCTGTGACTTGGGAGATGCAAAGTTTCAATTCCCGGGAAAGACGCTGCAGTTGGCTCCAGCTACTTATGGTTGGGGGTCCTATAGCTGCCTGGGGTCAAGGAGTCAGATCTCAAAGAGGGAGTGAGCTTGACAGACACCCAATGGGTGGTCCCTCCCCTTCTGCCTTCCTCCTTTGCAAAGAGGGAATAATAGTACCACCTCCTGCCATTGTGAATGTCAAATGCTCTAGGAGATAATAGCAATTCTTATTGTCACAGAAGCCTCCATGTACCAAGCTTGCTCTGTGGCAGCGACTGTGCCAGGCCCTTTCCCTGCATGGTCTGATGGAATTCTCAGAATAATTCCTTGGGGATGGTGCCTCAGTGGCTGCCACTTTATAGAAGAGTAGCAGAAAGGGTAGGCAATTTATCCAAGGTCACATAGGGCTGGGATTCCAAGGCAGGGCTGCCTCCACAGGATGCCTTTTCACAACCGGCTCTGAGCTCTCCTTCACCAAGATCTCCTTGAGGTTGTAGCTGTCCCTGGGGGGAGGGCAGACAAAAAGTCACTCCACAAACCCCGTGGAAAGAGCCACATTTCCATTCTTACTGAGGCCCCTCCTTACACAAACATGAAATCACTCCTGTGGGGGTTCCTGGGATATGGGGTTGCACCTGACTCCTTCCTGGCTTTTTAGGGTCTGTGACTCCCCTCTGGTGGCTGCCTTCTGGGCAAACAAAAGGCACCTATTTCTCAGAGCAACATGGTTGGCTGCACTTGTATCAGCAAAGAGCCCCTCACTCCTGACCCATCCACCTGGGGGAACCACAGCTGACACACCTGCCCGAGGATGGCCTGCCACCATGAGATGCCACCAATGGAAGGCTTGGTTTCCACCGCAGGGAGCCACAGGAAAAGACAGGTCTCTTTTCTCATTTGTCCAAAGACATCCATTATCCTGCCAGAGAGGGTGGGTTGCACAGAGAAGGGGCTGGGCGGGGCACCGAGAGGCTAGGTTAGATGGCCCACCCTCATCTCTTTGCAGTAAAGTAAAGGTGTCACAGCCCAGGAACTCAGGTTCAGGGCTTCTGACACCCCACCCAGCTGGAAAGCAGCTCAACATGGCCAAGGGTCGGGGGTCACCAAGCCCAGCAGGCAGCCTCCCCCACACCCACTGACATTAAGGCCCCCAGGGAGACCTCTGTGCAGAGAGCTGGGATTTTCTAGAAAACAAAGTATGGGTGGGGGGAAATCAAATGCATCCCCAGCCAGCAGCAACCCCAGTTCCACTTGAGTCTGCCTGTGTGTGCCTATGTGCCATGGGCATGCACACCTGTGCATGTGTAAGCGTGCGTGTGTGTGTGTGTGTGTGTGTGTGTGTGTCTGGTGTGCTGGCACCGTACTTGCTCAAGCATGCGCACAAATATGGGTGTGCCAGCATTCATGCAAGCATGATACACGTGCATGTGGGTGTGTCACACAGGATGGCTCTCATGTGTGCATGCTCAAGCGCTCGTGCCTCTGACAAAGAGCATACCATCTGCCGGGTGTGCATGGATGCAGGTGCCTCTGCGTGCCTGTGGGAGGGGCTGCAACCTGAGGCTACCTGCCTCTCTCCAACTGAGCCTTCCTCTGCCCAGTCCCAAGCTTTCTCTAAGTTGAAACGGTTTAATGTGGTGATTTGCTACTAACTGTTTTTAATTTTTTGTTTGTTTTGAGAACTGCCAGCCCCTCTGCAGCAGTTACTGACTGAGCTTTGACAAACCATTCCAGCTACTGGGATTCAAGCTTTTCCCTCAAAAAGAAGGATGTGGGGCTCCCGCCTCCTGTCCTCCCTCCTGCCCCACAGCCACCAGTCCCTCCCACCCCCAGCTCAGTTGGCCAGCCAGGCTCATGAGACAGAAGGAAAGGTGACAGTGGGACAGTGGTCTCACGCAGACCCCTCCAGCCCTGCAGCCTCTCCCGGGGCCTGGGGTCTGAAGACCATTCCCAGATCAAGAAGGTCATAACTGCTGGAGAGGTCCAGGCAGGGATAGAGGCTCTGGGCCTCTCCCTGAGTGAGGGGTGGCAGTGGGGATGTCAGGCACCTCCCACCCGCCACCCCCCACATGTTGTAAATAATGCCAAAAATGAGTAGTTTTTAAAGAGTGTCCAGTGGGATTCTGGAGCCTTGTTTTAATTATACAAAAACAGCATGGGTGCTTGGGCAGATGTTGGTGCTAATTGTTTTGAAAGCCAGCCCTCCTGGCTCTGCAGAATCCCTCGTATGGGCACATCGCGATGCAATTCCCCAGCCAGGCAGGTGAGGTCACTGCCTCTGCTGGGCAGGGCGGCTGCTCCCCAGCACGCTGCATCCAAGACCCTCCTTCACTCCAAGCAGCCCTGCAGGGAGGGCAGGGGGTCGGGTGAAAGGGAAAGAGGGGGTGGAGCAGACCAGGAGTCTGCCTTCAGGGCTCCCTCCTC
>NW_007248421.1:303596-344070 GCF_000164805.1 Carlito syrichta
CGGAGGCCATTAGGCTGGCCCTCCCGGCCACGCAGGCCACACGCACGGACATGCGCCCGCGTTAGCAGCCGGCCAACCCTGCCAAACTCTCCCTTTTTATTTTTTCTCTTTCTTTCTTTCTTTTTTTTTTTTTGCAAACAGATTGTTTTTCTCATTATGTTTTTATATCTACCTAAACTGTTAATTAGGCACTTAGAAGATTTTTTATTGGGGCCTAAGTGTAACAAGCTGCTTTGTTTGCAGGCATATACCTTGCTGCTATTCTGTAAACACAGACTTTTTGCTCCAAAAGCCTCATTTTCAGCCTATGACAGAGATGGTGTTATGTGCTTGGGGGTTGTGGCCCTGACCCAGGGAAGGAGGTCCCCATGCTCCAGGCTGGCTGAGGTCTGTGGCCCCAGCCTGGCCTGGCCGCAGGCCAGAGGAAAGAGAAAAAGAGGCAGACAAGAGGCTGAGGAAGCTGACAGGGCCTTGTTGGACTCTGGGCCCCTTCTAAGCCCTTCCATAAGCCCCTTAAGGCCTGACTCCAGGCTGCAGAATCTTAGCACCTGGACTCCTGTTTTGTTCCGGCCAGCGGGGCTCTCTCCATCCAGTCATTGGCCTCTCTGTTCCTTAAATGCAATGAGGCTATTTCTACCTCAGGGCCTTTGCACTAGCCGTTCCTTCCTCCAGGAATGCTTTCCCAAAACTCTCAACAGGGCTGACTGAATCCTTAGCTCAAAGGACACCTCCTCAAAGAAGCCATCCCCTGACTGCCCAGTTACTAGTACATAACATTGGAGAGTTCTCTTGAAAGCATTCATCACAATCAGAATTGGCCCGTTGAAATGTTTGTTTCTAGTCTATCTCCCTCACCAGGAGGGAAGCCCCCAAGAACAGGGATCTGTTTGGTTCACTGCATTATCCCTTCAATGAGAACAGGGCCTGGCACAGCATAGGGTCTCTGGAAATGAGCGAATGAATGAATATTAACTGCACATAGACATGGGCACACAGCCTCTGCCTCCTTAGCCTTTCACTGAGCAAGGCCTGGCACTGGGAGGTGCTCAGTCACTGCTCATTCAAGAATGAACTACTTGGGGTCATTTCCTTTGACTCTGCCAGATGGGTCAACTATATGCCAAGAACAAGTAAAAGGAGGGTGCCCAGTGTGCTAGGCCCCAAGTGCCAGGGCCCGCATGTGCCATTGCCTTTGCCACCCACATGGCCCACAGTGCTGTGACTGAACATCCCGTGGAACCTTAAACCAATTCAGCAGGTAGAGCCCAGCACTGCCAGGTTCCCATGGGCCACTCCCGGAGGCACATGTGTCTGCCTCCATTGGCACCAGTGGCTACAATGGAGGGAGGGAGCGCTCTTCAAGGGAGTGGGATCAATGGGACAAGTGAATTAACTGTGGTGAGCGACTAATCAGGACATAATCAGGTTTTACACATCGCAAAAATGTCTGCGCGCCCGGTAGAGAATTGGTATGAGGTTTCCAGGAGAGACAGAGGCAATGGCCCTGGGGAGGTTTAGTGCAGTGGGGAGAGCGGGTGAGCCTGCCCTCTCTCCGACGGCCCTCACTCTATTGGCTGTGCCTGTGGATAATAACAGGGGTGGTCTCATGGGCTCACTGGAAGGTGTGACGAGACCACAGGTGGAACATCCTCAGCACTCTACCAATGTTAGCTTTAACACAGTCATAAGACACCTTACTCCTGGAACCTGCTCCTGGGGGATCCAGTTGCTATGGCCACTCCTCTACTGAACACCCTCACCAAGCCTGGGGTGTAAGGCAGGTAGGTACCATCACTCCCATTTAACAGATGAGAAAACTGAGGTTCAGGATTTACTCCAAAGTCCCACAGGGGTAGAGGTCCTGGAATCTGGGGCCATTGATGGAGCAATGGGAGGGGCCGGGGGACCATCCCAACAGAGTCCAGGTCAGAACCCCTCAGGTCACAGCAGGTCTGGGCAGGGTCAGCCCAAGACAAGTCGAAGATTGGACCAGGCCAGGCGTGAGACCTGGATTTCCAGGCTTCCAGGAGGTCAGTCCACTTGTAGCCTGAGCCCAGTGGCTGGTGAGAGCAAGTCAGGATCCGGACAGCACAGGGAAGAGTGGTCAAAACAACAGCTACCCTGCATCAAGCCCTTGTTGCATGTAGTGTGGCAGCGCTGACAGGTCGTTTACAAGCTGCATCTGCATCTCATTGGATTCTTGCCACAGCCCAAAGAGAATTTGCTGTGATAGTGTCCATTTCTACAGATGAGGACACAGGCTCAGAGAAGTGGTATCACTTGCCCAAGCCACATAATGGAGCCTAGGAAGCAATAGAGCGGGTTTTGAACTCAAGTCTGAGGGACCCCAGAGTTTTTACCCTCAACCTTCCACAAGGCTGGATGATGAGCGGATGATGTTAGGTAGGCCTGACTCAAACCCTGGTCAGAAAATGACATTCTCCCCCTTCTCCACCTCCTTTTTCTCCCCTTTCTTCTTCTTCTTCTTCTTCTTCTCCTTCTCCTTCTCCTTCTTCTTCTTCTTCTTCCTCAGGGTCTCACTCTGTTGCCCAGGCTGGAGTGCAGTGGCACCATCATGGCTCACTGGAGCCTCAACCTCCAGGGCTCAAGTGATCCTCCCACCTCAGCCTCCCGAGTAGTTGGGACTACAGTAGTATGCCACCATGCCCGGGTAATTTTTTTTTTTTTTTTGTAGAGATGAGGTCTTGCTATGTTGTCTAGGCTGGCCTCGAACTCCTGGGTTCACGCAATCCTCTCACCTCAGCCTCCCAAAGTGCTGAGATGACAGGCGTGAGCCACCATGCCCGGCCAGAAATAGCTTTCCATGGGACCTCATTCATGTCACTTCCCTCATCTGAGGGTCCAGGACAACCCAGTGGGGTCAACAGCTCTCACACTGCGGGGTTAATGGGGATATTCACAACAATGATCGCTGTCAAACATCAGACGCACGGTGGGCATCCTGGAAATGTTTTTGTAAGCACCATTCTCTTTTTCCTTTCCTTTTACCTCCAACCAGGAGGTTTCCTCCAGGCGGAGATGGTTCTGACCCTCCTGTGTCCCCAGGAGGTCACTTACAGGTTCCAATTCTAGTGGAGGGAAGCCAAGCAGGAAAACTGAGGTAGGTGACAGCTACTGCATGTGCAGAGCCAACCATACTGGATTGAGAAGTGGGCTGGGGGGCTGGGAGCTGACTGACACCTCCTTCTTCCTCCCCCACTCCACCACTGAGCCCGGGTGCTGGCTTGGGTGCCTGTGGGTGGAGAGGCCCTATGTGCCTCACTTCTCAAAATCTTCCTCCTGGCCCAGGGCTGGACCCTGGGGATGCAGGAGGGTCAGAACCATCTCTGCCTGGAGGAAACCCCAGCTGGTTGGAGAGGCAGACAAGAACCTGGACAGTTCCAGCCCAGACTGGCCATGAGAGCCCAAGGAGAGTTCAGCGGTCTGTCTGGACCCAGAGAGAGCCTCACCACCGCCAACAGCCCCAAGGGGCATGGTGGGTACATGAGCAGGCTCAAATCCTACCTCTTCAGCTCAGCTGTGAGGCCTTGGGAATGTTCCTTTGCCTCACTGTGCCCCATGTTCCTCTTAGGCAAAATGAGAACTGCATTAGTTCTTCCTTGTAGGGATATCAAGGCGTTCAGCGAGCTGGTGCCAGGTACACACCAGGCTCATTCCTGCTCCTCTCATGTGTGGCCACAGTTTGGGCTGTTCAGACCCATTGTCCAGAGAGGTAACTGAAGGCTCCAGGAGCACAGAGACATGCCCACACCCCCGTTCTCCTGAGGAGTCCAGCTGGCCCTGAGGCCGGGCCCCGGCTGTACGCTCTCTAAGTCTGGGACTCTAAGACTGGGGACCTGTCTGCCTTCTGTATTGTTGAACCCCCACACCCAGCCCAGGAAATGTGGAGGGAAAAGAAGGGGACAACATTGAGATGGGCTATCAAGGATTTTGCCAGGGAAAAGGATGGTGAGAACACTCTAGGCAGAAGGAACAGTGTAGGCAAAAAGCAGGGACATGAGAGAGGCCACTGTGCTCAGAAAACAGAAGCCATCCGGGACCCTGCAATGAGAGGTGGGTGACAGAAGGAGAGAGACACACTGGGGCTAGGGGTGTGCTGATAAATGTTTAACAAGGGGTTCTCACTAATAGCCAGGATCGGGGAGGAGAGGGGAGGAAGGGCCTGAGGTGCAGCAGCTGCCGGCTTGCACAGTGTCATTACTCCCACCATGACTGACTACATGCTACCAACGTGACAAAACAGAAATTTCTGGAAAGTTAACAGGCAGCTCTTGAGATCCAGTATGAGCAGGAGAGCTGGGTCGAGTTGAGGACCCTTCCTCCTGGGGCTGCCTGACCTCTGCTCATGGGTTTCCTGCCAATGATGCCTCGGTGGGTCTCACTTCCTACCTTATCAATGGGCTAAATGTTCCTAGGCAGAAGCAGGTCCAGTGAGGTGGACCCAAGTGCAGGGACATCTTTATCTTGCCTCCTCAACTCCTCTCCATCTAGGGCAGGAGTTTGGTGATGGTGGAGGGAGGCCAGAGCCCCACCTGGGCCCTCCAACTGGCCCACTGTCTCCCACTCCAGCTGAGGGAGCCACAGGGCCCAGCCAAGCAGGTGGTGGCAGGGTCACCTTGGGGAGAGTTATTGGGGCCTGGGAAGAATCGGGAAGATATTATGCACTGAAGGCTGCAGCCAAGGACACTAATCTGAACAGACAAGGAATCAATGGGAATTTCTATTTAGGGAGGAAATCGATAGGAATTTCAAGGTAGGAAAAAGGGGAATTACCTTTAATTGGAGTTCTGGTCCAGCCGGTTCTCTGGTGAGGCCAGCGCCTCGAGGGATGGCCAGATGGAACCCCCAACCAACCCCAGTCCTGCCCCCTGGGCCTCCCCACAGGTAAGAGACCCTTTCTCTCGAGGAGCCCCTTGATTGCTATCAGGAGGCCAGGTCTGAGCAGGCAGACAGGGGTCTCTGAAATCGGGCACGCAGAGTGCCTTTTCCTTATCTGTTAGATTGGGACAGCAGGGGCCCTTGCCCCATCAGTGAGGAACAAATGTGTCACTTGATAGTAGCTACTAGCAGTGCCAGGCACTGACTCAAGTTCTTTGCCTGTGTTGATAAGGATTAGCACATTTAATCCTGATTAAACCCCACTGGGTAGGTGTTACTACTATCTCATTTTATAAAGGAGAAAACTAAGGCACAGAGAAGTTAAACAACTTGCCCAAGGTCACATAGCTAGGAAACAGAGGAGCTGGCATTTGAGCCCAGGCCAACCTGTCACCAGAACCTGAGCTCTAACCACCATGCTCTACTATCCCATTGTAGGTGTTCAGTCTTGTGAGCTGTGACCCACACCCCAACTAGGGAGAATCAGATGGGTGGGGAACTGATGGGGGCACAGGGAACCTGCCTAGGAGAGAGCAGGGTCGACTCAAGCCTCATGGGGAAGGCCCCTGAGACTAACTGCTTCATTGTGTCCCCCCCCCAAATGCACATACAGACCCTCCCCCCGGGCCATGTCCCCACAGGAAAAGAGTGCTCTTGGAAGGAGGCCAGGACCATCTGGATTCCTAAGCAGATCCCACTGGAGGGCAGACCTGGCTGCTGCGGGTGCCTGGCAAAATCGAGGGGACACTCCCTCCCAAAGAAAGGCAGGCTCCACCCCCTGTTGGGAGTCATCTGAGAGCCTCAGCCTGGGCCTGCATCATGGTATGGGAACCCCCCAGATGGGAGACTGTCACGTGCCAGGCTGTAAGCTGGAGTTTTTTTTTGTGGTCTCTCCCCAGATTCTCCCACACACCCCACGGAAATGAAGCCGAAGTTGGGGATCAGAGGGCTAGCCTCCCACATTCCCCCAAAGTGGGAGATTTTAGGCAGCACATTGGTCTGGTGACTGTCCAGACTTGATGCAAGACTGAGAGGAAGTCAAGAGGGAGCATGTGGGTAAAACCTTGAGGGGGAGGGGAGTCCGAGGGGAAGTCTCTCCAAAGGGTTTGTCCCCACCCCAGGCTCCACAGGCTCCCTCCGCACGGGAGACGATCCCTTTGCCTCTGTTAGCTCTGTTTTTCAGATGTGAAAACTGAGGGCAGAGGAGGAAAGGCATGTACCGGGATGTCATGTGACTGGAAGGAGATGGCAGCTTGAAGCCCAGCCTGCTCTCCATATCCCACACCCACTTCCCAGGTCCAGAGGGCCCAGACAGCCACGGCTTTGGAGGGTGCTGGTTCTGAGGGTTCATAGCAAGCAAGGGAGGGAAGGGGAGAGGTCTAGAGAGTAGGGGGGAATCAAGAGTCCACATAGGGCTGTCCAGAGCTGGATCTGGTGGTGGGAGCAGAGAGGGGTGGGAGTGGAGAGGGAGCAGGTTCCTAGCTGGGACCTCAGCAGACCACTTGGGGCTTAAGTCTCTGGGCCTCGTGGAATTCTTGGATGCTGGGCAGGGAAACTGAGGCAAGTTGCCAGTTGTAAGGACAGACAAGGCAAATACTGGAGTCCCCACTCTCCTGACTAATTCCAGCTTGAGCCTGCAGGGGGCGCTCAGAACAAAGGGGCAGTGAAGACTGGTGGGGGCAGCAGGGGCTAGTGTTTGGCTTCAGATCTCACAGCGAGGTGGTGGGCAAGGGGCTTGATGCCTCTGAACTCAGTTTCCTCCCCTGTAGAAAAGAGGAATCAGTCCTTCCATGCAGGTAAGGATTGGAAAAACCACGGACCTGTAGAGTGCTGCCCCAAGGACATGCCTAAGGGATGTTTGCTGAAGTGTGAACAAGTCACTGGATAGACGGATGGACGGATGAGCACGGCCAAGTGGATGAGGGGACAACCATGCCCTTCTCTGACTGCCAGCCTGGCAGAAAAGACTCCAGCTAGCAAACCCAAATCCAAGAGACATGTCCCCTGTACACACCTCTACCTGCCCAGGATCGCCTCCACCCCAGTGGTAAGGACTGTAGTCTGAGTGTGGCCACACGTGGCCCAGGGTATGGATTGAGCAAGGCCAGTCGCTAGCCACTGTCCCCACCCTTATGAGTGGGCAACCGTCCCCTAATGCCCCTCCCTACTCTTTGCGACACAAGCCTCTGCTTCATTAAAACAGAACAAGGTGCTGTCAACTGCAGGGCCGGTATTCCAGCCACCAAGTCAAGGCCCAGCATCCAAACCTGCTTGCTTCTGCACTGGGCACACAGGGTTGGCCCATCTTAAGGACAGAGGCCCAAACCCAAAATGAACCTAGGCCGAGGGGGCAGGCAGGGGGAGCTGCAGCTGAGCCCTTGTCCTGGGTTCTGCCTTGGGAGTGCCAAGCCACCGGCACTCCAAGAGGGTCCTAGTCCTGGGCACTTTGGGGTATTCTACCTCCCAAATCTTGGGACAACCCACCAGGTGTGGATTATGATCCCTGCTTCACAGACTAGGAAACTGAGGCCCAGAACAGGAAGCAGTTTGTTCAAGAACCCTGGTCTGCCTGATTCTGCCCCCTACACGGCCCTCTCTGGACAAGGATGGCCTGGGGTCAGTGCCCAGCCCTCCTGCATGCAGAGATATAGGGAGTCAACCTCTCTCCTTCACACCCCTCACCCTGCCAGGGTCTCGGGCAGAGATGCAGCCCGATCCTGTCCCCCCTCAGGTCAGCTGGGCTCAGCCAGGCTCAGCTGGAGCTGAAGGTTATTGGAAACTGCCGGGGCCCTGCTCATCTCATTAAGTACAGGGAGCGGGGTCAGCAGCTTTTACAGGCCCCATAAAGCATCGCCCGTGGCCACTTCAGCGCAAGACTGGCCCTGGCAACCTGTCCCTCCCTGGGCTGAGGAGGACGCATTTCTTCTTAAGGAACTAATCTCCCAGACTCATAAAATCACCAGAAGTGTCATGGGTGGTCAGTGCACCAACAGATCATTACAGGGTGATGCCCCCGCCCTGGAGGCTGGTGTGTGGGAGGCAGATTCCACTCGACAGAGGCTCCACGATGGATCTATCCTCATGGGGCCAGCACTGTGCTAACGAGCGCTTTGAGCCTATTATCTCACTAGTCTAAAACAGCCCTCTAGAGCCCTATACAGTAGACACTATAATCCCATTTTACAGATGTGAAAACGGAGACTCAGCCAGGTGGCCGAGGCAGAGGCAGTGGAGCTGGGATTTGAACCCAGAGCTGTCAGGGCCCAAATGCCCCCAGCACCCCCTGCTTAGATGCATAAATTAGGCAACATAGCAAGAATGAACAGAGCAACAAGCTTCTCGCTGGGTCCCAGGCCCGCCTGCATGTTGCAGTCTCACCAACCCCCAAAGACACCCCAGCTTTTTCTGGGAGTTCCCAGAGAGTGTCTCATTTAGACCTGTCCACTTAGGTCTGTCCTACTGGCCCCCATGAGGACATCCCCAGTTGGCTGTGGTCACCAGAACAGGGCAGGTCTCCCCCTACCTCTACAGCTCTGCTCCAAGACTAAACACGCCCTCTGCCCGTGCAGAAGGGGTCCTCCCGCCCTGGGCTCCCTGGAGCAGAGCCTCTGTCTGAGCATGGGTTCAACCCCATCCCTCAGCTATAGGAGGCAGTGGTTAGGCTCCAGACCTTGGCCTGGCAGTTTCAGGTCTGGGTTGCGGTGTGTTTCTCTGACTTATTAGGGGTGTGAACCTCTGTGAGCCTTACCTGTCTCCTCTGTCTGGTGGAGGCAGCTGTGAGGAGTGGATGAGAGACCCCAACCCTGCCCTGTGTGGGGCCTGGCACACAGCACGTCTCAGCAAAGGCAGTGTGTGTTGCTCTCCCATGTGATCCTCCTTGTCCTCTCGTCCCTACATCCATGACCTCCCTCTCCTAGTCAACCCACCCACCCAGAAACTTCAACAAGTCGAGGGGTCCCCAGCCCTGCATGCCACTGTAGACACTGTTTCACAGGGGGCATTCTCAGACTTTTTCTTAGGCCCCACAGCTGCCACCTTGCCCTGCCTCCCCCATATTTACACAGCCCCACCATACTCCACCCGAGACCAGGCTTGGCGGGAGGGAAGAGGAGCCCTGACCTGGGAGTCGCACTCAGGTCTTCAAGTCTCCATGGGTGGGCAGGGGCATCAGGGACAAGGGGTGTCTCCCCACTTCCTCAATGCAGACCTTGCTGGGGAACACTAGACAGCTGATACTGCCGTGGGAGGGAGGAGGGTGAGGGCAGAGGGCTCAAAATCTCAGTTACACCATGCAAGCACACGTGCATGGAAGGACCCAGAATCCTCCGTGATCTGGCTTTTCTCCACACTGCACCTCCTAATCTGCTATCTCAGACACCCTCCATTCTATGGGGAACAACTGACCCTGAGTATCCTAAAAATTCAGACTTCACATGGCACACACAGGTGTTAACACGTGTGTACACAGGCAGACACCTACATACAAGACCACAGACAAGCAGATCTGCGTTCGTACAGCCATAGGTGCACACATGCTTCCTGTCATAGGCACAGACACTTGGGCACACTGATGTGACACACACATAGAATCTGAGGCCTGACAACAGTGTGTTCCATGCATGTGGAGTGTAGGGTGAGGCAGATATCCCAGGCCAGTCTGCTGTCCCCCACAGAAGGTGAGTGGTACTGCTGGTCCAGCTCCCACCCCATGACCTCGGAATGCCCCTCAGGGAGGGGCAGCGCCCTTCTGAGCCCTTGAAAGGGGCACCAAGACAGTCTGTGTCTGACACTCCAACACCAAAGGGCCCACCCAGGACCATGGGAGCCAGGAGCCCCAGGACAGAAGTGACCTTGCATGGTGAGCAACCATCCTCAGTGGGCACCAGGAAGATAGGCTTCCTAGAAAGCAGGGGAAGATCTCCCAAAGAGAGGGGAGGAGGAGAGGTGATAGGCAAAGGGAGGCGGGAAGATGGGAAAGGAGGAAGAAGGAGGAGGGAGGTCAGAGGAAGTAGAAGAGGAGGGGTGGGAGCCTAGCAGGGAGGGGCAAGTAGCCAGCATGGAGCTGGACAACCCTGCCACACCCAAGGAACTGTGGAATTCACTTACTAGTTGAGTCTACTGTCTGGCTGCCACCCCTTCCTGCCTAAAACCTAGTTCCAGGTAGCATAATTAGATGCTCCCTAAATGTTTGTTGAATTAAAGCAGGAAAGGCCAGTTCTGACTCCTCACTCCCACCCTGGCCCTCCAACCTTCTTCATCCACCTATCTGGCAGCTGGGCCAGCCTCCTTGTGGTGTCAGCCTGAAAGTTCATACATTGCCTTGACAGCTGGTGACATCTGGAGGACCTCAAATGGCCTAGCCCTAGGTCTCCTACCAGTTTCCATGGATAAGGTCCAACCTGACAACCCTCCCTATCAAATGGGCAATATAGCTTCTGCCAGCACCACAGGGCCAGTCACACTCCCCTACAGAACGGGCACCTCATCCTCCTCATACTCCAAGCCTGCCCCCGGTCCCTGGTTGTTCCTGCTGTTCCCAAGGACAGCCCCATGCAGCCCTGTGTGACATGCCATATCCTCCTCCCTCAGGTTATGAGTCCATTCGACATGTGCTATTGCCATCCTTACTTGTCCAGTGTTGGGTGTCATGTGCTCAGCCGTCCCCACAGCCCTAGGGTGGCTTCCTTCCCTCACTAATGGAGTGAACATAAGGCGTTAAAAATCTTCTCCTGCTCTGGGGATCCATCTTGCCCATGCCCTGACACCCTGGAAGACGATCTTAGAGGATGATCTGATGGCCTTGTGGGGCCACCCTCCTGGAAGAGGAAGATCCTCTGGCTTCAGAGAGGAGCAGCATGCTCTGTCCAGCATGGATGGGTGTCACAGGATGCACTATCCCCCAGGCAGTCCTCAGGACACCCCCACCACCTCCAGGGTCCTCCCAGGACTGCTCCTCTCCTGGACAGTGGGCTCTCCCAATGCAAGCAGTTACCATCAAGAGCTGCCAGCCTCCAAATTCTGACCTCTAACCCCATGCCCTCCTTCCATGTCCCCCAAACTGCTCTCCTCACAGGCTCCCCAACAGCCACCTGTCCCTACCCCTTCCCAGTCCCCATCAGCACCTTTGTGGGCTCTGCAGTTGCTGGCTGGGGTCAAATCCAGCTTCCCAACTCTAGAGAGAGACTCTAGGGGAATCTCAGGCTCCTCGAGCCTTGGTGGTATTCTATGAAGATTGTGGGCAGGGTACAGGGATAGTGGTTAGCAGCCCCTGCCTCATGGGCCCCTGGGAGCATCACAAAGGATGTGCGCCTCATGCCTAGCCCAGTGCAAGCACAGAGTAAATGTGCAACTGACATCGGAGGCGCCTTCCGGCCAGAAGCCCAGGTCAAGCACATGGCATCTCTTCTGTTCTCCCATGCACTCTGTTCACACACGCCCTGCCTTTATCCATGCTGTCTTCTCCTAGAACACCTTTCCCACCCATCCCCTACCCCCCACTTTTCACCAGGTCCCAGCAGGAGCCCACAGTGCTCTGGACTTGCCCCCATGCCTCTACCTGCCCCTTAGCTCAGGAGGCAGTGAAGGCCAGAGACGAAGTCTGGCTCACCCCTGAATCCCCAGTGCCCAGCCCCCAGGCCAGGGCCTGGCAGGCCATGGGTGCTCAGGAAGTGCTTAATGAATGGGTGAGTAAATGAAGGTACAAATGAGCACGTCCTTCCCTGCTATAGCTCTTCGTTGGCTCCTGTCACCTCGGGACCAAATCCACCCACCTGAATAGGTAGCTCAAATCCCGGTCTGATTGGCCTCCTGTCCACTACCTTAGCCTCTCCTACCCAGACCTTTCCCACTTCACTTCCAGTCACACAGACCTGCTGGGTATCCAAAAGGAGTCACTCAGATGGAATCCAGCCTCTATTCCCCCAGCACACACTGGGCCCGCCTGGGCTTCCTTCAGGAGGCCACTAAATCTGCTTCACTTGACACCAGGCCACCACCACCCTCACCAGTAACACTCAGAAAGAGTTCAATAGAAAATCCTCACAATTACCTTCTGGGATAAAGGATTTCCTAGTGAGTTCTTTAAAAGACAAACACAGTAGGAGAAGACGCTGTAACAGTTAACCTCTCTAATATGTAAAATGGTGGACTGTTTGCAAAGATGTTTCAAATTACTCTCCTTACTGTATCCTTGTCCCTTTGCAATGTGTCATGTCAGCTTCTCCTGTCAAGAGGCAGAGTCTATTTCCTACTCCTTGGATCTAGGCTGGCACATGACTTGCACTGGTCAATAGGAGGAGACAAGAGTAATGTGCCAATACTGAGTCCAAATCTCAAGAGAGCCTGCAGCTTTTTCCTCCTCACTCTTGGAATACCTGCTACCACTGGCATGTGAACAAGCCTAGGTTGGCCTTCTGAAGGATAGAAACCATTGAACAAAAACCAGCCAACCCAAATGAAGCCACCTACAACCAGCTGACTCTCCAACTGACCACAGATATATGAATGGGCCCAGCCAAGGCCAGAAGAACCACCCAGCTGAACCCAGTCCAAATTGCTAATCCACAGAACAGAAATATGAGCTAAATAAATGGTTGTATTTAGAGTCACTAAGTTCTGGGGTGGTTTATTACACAGCCAAGGTTAACTGATACATGACCTCACAGGGCTGTTGAGAGGGCTTAAATGAAAGACTGCAGGTCAGGTTCTCACAACAGTTCCCAGAACAGCAGGGCCTTGGGACACAATAACTATTTTTATTTGAAAATCACACTTAGGCCTACATGGAATACAGATGCAACAGAAAGAGTAAATATGCTATTAGAGAAAGACATGGCAATCGCTGCCTCTACATTAGCATTCATTGCAGGTTAGTGGCAAAATTTGTCTTTATTACAAATGGCACATTTGCTTGTCAAGGGGCTTTATAGGTGATGCAAACAGAGACCTACTGTGGTCTAGCATTGAGAATCAGAGACTAAATTGCTAAACCATAAAGAACAGGAATTTTGGAGTGTTCTCTAGTCCCCTGGGGGCAGGTAGTTGGGGTTTCTAAGGGCATTGGGCCTAAGCAAAATGGTGGCAGCCTGGGCCCTGAATGAGAAATGATCTGGGAAAGGGTACTTGTTCTGAAGAATAAGGAGCTTAAGGATGGTGAAATGTCGTCATTAACTTCAGGATGTTTCTATGTGCACTGCACTATGGTTCACATTCTACTAGCCCCAGATCTTTAAGGAATGCCTGAAACCCACAGTGGTCCATGGGGCTTCATCCAAGCAGGGGTGTCCATGGGAATGTGCACGGCACAGGTAGAGCAGGTGGAGACTGGAGCATCAGGTGGGAAAGTGGGAGTGGGGGGTATGGAGAAGCAAGATGGCCAGGTACTGCCCACCTTGCACTCCTGCCCAAGAGGTCCTGCTCTCAGAGGTCCTGGGGAGGGGACATATAGAATCCTATAGGATGTGACTGTGAGCCCAAATCATCTTGTTTGTCTGTGAAAGAAAATGGAAGGCCCAGGTGACTGGAGGACTGGACTTCATTGGGGTAACATAAAACAAAGGGAGGCTCAGTTCCTGCCCTTGGGAACTTCTAAGTCTGAAACAAGCAAGATAAAACAAGAACAAAAATAATCATCATAGTGGGGTATAAGAAGTGTAAAAAGGGAAAGACAGGTTCAGAAGAAAGTGAGGTCACATCTATTCGGGAAGGGAGACCAGAGAAACAAAGAGAGCATTTCAGAGGGTCCTCTGGGGAAAGGTAGAATTCACAGAACTCACACCTTTGTTTCTCACACACAGACACCCTAGCCGCCTGCCAGATCAGGGCCTTGGTACCCAGCTGATAAGCAAACCCTTGGGCCATGCGTGGGGGTGCTGCTGTCTGAAAGCTTGCAGCTCGTTTCTGACAGCATGACCATCTTTGTGCCAGAGTGTAAGGCAAGATTTTGATATTTTATTGTATATCTCCTTTATTGTTTAATAAGGACGAGGAGAAAATGGAAAAACAATGAAAGGTCTGATATTAGGAACAAAGTTGATTGTTCCTGTGAGTAACAAATGGGCAAAAATGGAAATCATTGGTCAAGCCGAAAGGTGTGACACTTTAGCCTCAGTCAGATGCTCACTAAATGTAAGCCAGTCAACTGTGTGCTGCCTGGCTGTGAAGGGAAAGGACAAAATTAAAGAATGTTTGGAATTTCAGAAAGCTGTTATTGAGAATTAGGGATTTGGTAATAGCTTTATCACTCCATGAAGAAGCACTCCGTTTTTGTACACACTTCAGAAGCACTTTATATATAAAAACCGGCACCTCACCAAAACCAGACAAAGATATCACAACAAAAGAAAACTATAGGCCAGTTACTCTTATGAATGTAAATGCAAATATTCACAGCAAAATAGTAAAAAACTAAATCCAGCAATATATAAAAAGGATTACTTACCATGACCAAATAATATTCAGCCCGGGAATACAAAAGTGGTTTAACATCTCAAAGTCAATTAATATAAAATACTATGTTAACAGAATAAAGAATTTAAAAAACACATGATCATCCTGATAGAAACAAAAAGTTGTCTGACAAAATTCAACACCCCTTCTTGATAAAAACACTAAACAAACTAGGAATAGAAGCTAACCTCCTCAACCTGATAAGAACATTTATGGAAACCCACAGCTAAAAATCACACTTAATGGTGAAAGACTGACTACTTTCCCTCTAGCATCAAAGAAACAAGACAAGAATGTCTGCTCTTCTCACTTATTTTTGTTTGATTAGTGTTTGTTTGCTTCTTGCTCCTCCTACTTCTATTCAACATTAGACTAGAAGTCCTCGTGAGGACAATAAGGCAAGAAAAAGAAATGAAAGACATCCAGATTGAAAAGGAAAAAGTAAAACCATCTCTGTTTGTAGATGACATAATCTTGTACGTAGAAAACTTGAAGGAATACACACACACAAAATCCATTAGAGCTAATAAATGAGCAAGATTGCAGGATACAAAATTCAATTGCATTTCAATGCAGCAGCAATGAACAAATCAAAAATGAAATTAAGGGAACAATTCCATTTACAACAGCATCGAAAAGAATAAAATTCTTAGGATAAATTTAATTTAAAAAGTGCAAAATTTATACTCTGAAAACTATAAAACATTGTTAAAGGAAATCAAAGAAGGCCTAAATTGAAAGATATCCTATGTTCATGGATTGGAAGACTTAATATTGATAAGATGACAATACTCCTCCAAATTGATCTATGTATTCAATGCAATCCCTATTAAAATCCCAGCTGCTTTTTTTTTTTTTTTTGCTGAAATGAACAAGTTGATCCTTAAATTCATATGGAAATGCAAGACAGCAAGAATAGCCAAAACAATCTAGAAAGAGCAAGATTGAAGGGCTCACACTTCCTGAGTTAAGAACTTATTACAAAGCTACAGTAATGAACACTGGAACTGGTATAAGCAAAAACATGCAGACCAGTGGAATACAATTGAGTCCAGAAATAAACTCTCACATTTTTGGTCAGCTGATCTTCGACAACCATGCCAAGACAATCTAATGGAGGAAAAAATAGTCTTTTCAGCAAATGGTGCTGAAACAAGTGAATATCCACAAGCAAAAGAAGAGTTGTTGAACCCCTACACCTCACACCATATATAAAAGTTAACTCAAAATAGAGAACTCAAACTTGAACTGGATATGCAAGCTGAGACTATAAGATTCTTGGAAGAAAAACATCAGTATAAATTTTGGGATTAAGCAATGGCTTATTGGATATGACACTTAAGCCACAAGCAACCATAGAAAAAAATAGATAAAGTAAACTTCATCAAAATTAAAAATTTTTGACCCTCAAAGGACACTGTCAAGAAAGTGAAGAGATAAGGCACAAAGTGAGATAAAATATTTCCAAATCCTATAACTGATAAAAGTCTAGTATCCAGAAAATATAAAGAATACTTGCAACTCAAACACAAACAGACAATTACCCAACTAAAAATAATGGGCAGAAGATCTGAGTTGACATTTCTCCAAAGAAAAATGGCCAATAAACACAAACAGCTCAAAATATTCTCGACAGTATTAATCATTAGTAAAAGGCAAATCAAAACCACAATTAGATACTACTTTATACCCATTTGAATGACTATAAAAAGATAAATAACAGCAAGTGTAGGGAAGTTGGAGTCCTTCTACGCTGCTTATGGGAGTGCAAAATGGCACAAGTACTTCAGAAAACAGTCTGGAAGCTCCTCAAATGGTTAAACATAAGATAACCATATGGCCCAGCAATTACCCTTCTAAGTATATACCCAAGAAAAATGAAAAGACATATCCACACAAAAACTTATATATGAATATTCATAGCAACATTATTCCTAATAGCTGAAAGGAGGAAAAATCCAAGTGTTTATCAACTGATGAGTGATACACAAAATGTGGTATATCCATATAATGAAACAGGATTTGACTGATTCATGCTGCAACATAAGTGAACCTTGAAAGTATTACGTACAGTGAAAGAAGTCAGACCCAAAAGATCTCACATTGTCTGATTCCATTTATATGAGATGTCCTGCATAGGCACTTCATAGAGACAGAAAGTAGATTTGTGGTTGGCAGGGGCTGAGGGACTTGGAGGGAAATAGGAAATTACTGTGAATGGACACAGAATCTGGTTTGGGGCTTATGAAAATGTTCTAAAATTGATTATGGTGACAGTTACGCACCTCTTTGAATATACTCAAAACCATTTAATTTTATGTGGGCGAATTTTATGGTGTGTGAATTATATATCAATAAAGCTCTTATTTAAAGAATAGGGCCCCACCAGGTGGAAGAGAGCTGGTAAGTGTGCTCCAGGCTGAAGGATGTCAGACTGGTGGCGTGCATGATAATCACTTTCCTTCAGGTGCCCAGGTAGGCATTGTTAATTATTGCAGCACTCTGCTCCCTGATCCTGGACCTTTCCCTTGAGACGTCATTAAAATTCAGAGCTCCTAGTCATCAAAAGGCACCATTAAGAGAATGAGAAAGCAAGTCTCAGGATGCATTTTTAAAACTCCTAGGAATCGATAAGAAAAACACAAATGACTCAATTTTTTTAAATGGTTGAAAGACTTGAATAGGCATGTCTTAGTCTGTTAAGGCTGCTATAATAAAATACCTGAGACTGGGTAATTTATATCAGGGGTCCCCAACCCCTGAGCCATGGACCGATACAGATTCGTGGTCTTTTAGGAACTAGGCTGCAAAACAGGCAAGGCAGGCAATTGAGCAAAGTTTCATCTATGCTTGCAGCCACTTCCCATCATTCATATTACCACCTGAGCTCCACCCCTGGTCAGTAGCGACATTAGATTCTCATAGAAGCCTGAACCTTATTGTGAACTGAGCATGCAAGGGCTCTACGTTTGCATGCTCCTTATGAGAATCTAATGACTGATGATCTGAAGTGGCTGAAGTGGTGATGCTAGCACTGGGGAATGGCTGCAAATACAGATTAACATTAGCAGAGAGGTTTGATGACACAGAGACCATAATAAATCAGTTGCTTGCAGACTCCTATCAATACTCTATCAGTGAATGGCAAGCAAGTTGATGTACTTCAGTTGTACAGCTGCAACTGGTGGCAGGCTTTAAGTCATAATCTGACACTTATTTTAGTCCATGCATGGCCCACCCACCATTTATTTAATTCTGTCTGTACCTCTTTTTATGGTGAGTTGTATAATTACTTCATTATATATTACCATGTAATAATAATAGAAATAAAGTACACAATAAATGTTATGCATTTGAATCATCCCAAAACCATCCCCTGCCAGTCCATGGGAAAATTGTCTTCCAAGAAACTGATCCCTGATGCCAAAAAGGTTGGGGACTGCTGTTATAAACAACAGAAATGTGTTGCTCACAGTTCTGGAGGCTGGAAGTCCAGAAGGCACCAGCAGGTTCAATGTTTCTTGAGGGCTTGCTCTCTGAAAGGCAAGATGGTGCCTTTCTTCTGTGTCTTTGTATGCTAGAAGGGGTGAGTAGGCTACCTTGGGCCTCTCTTCTAGGGACACTAATTCCATTCATGAGAGTAGAGCCCTCATGACCTCATCATCTCTCAAAGGACCCACTTCTTAACACCTCCATTTTGGGAGTTAAGTATCAGCATATGTATTCTGTGGGACACAAACATTCAGACCACAGCAAGGAACTTCACAGAAAAGAATATCCAAATGACAAATAAGCCTAGAAAATGTTCCCAACATCATTAACATCATTAGTCATCAGGAAAATTCAAAGGAAAATCTGAGTGTATATACTACACTGCACCCAGATAGCTAAAATTAAAAGACGGGTAATACCAAGTGTTAGGAAAAAATGTGGAGAAACCAGAACTTTCCTCCATTACTGAAAGAAATGTAGATCGGTACAACTATTTGGAAAATCATTTGGCAGCATTACAAGACAGAGAGAAAGAGAGACAGAGACAGAGAAAGAACCAAGAAATTCCACTTTTATCATATACCCAAGAGAAACAAGTATTTATATCCGCCAAAGACAGGCACAAGAACGTTCATAACAGTGGCCCAAACTGGAGACACCACAAATGCCTACTGACAAAAGAATGAAAAAGTAAATCATGGCAAGTTCATACAATGACAGTCTATACCGCAATGAAAAGGAACAAACTACTGTGTGGCACAACTTGGATAATTTTCACAAGCATAACGTTGAAGGAAAGAAGTCAGACATGGAAGAATACATGCAGTTTGATTCTTACACAAAGTCCAAAAAGGGTAAGCCTCATCCACAGTGACAGACATCACATTATTTGGGGAGGTGCTGTCTGGGAAGAGGAATGAGGGTGCCTGCTGGGTGCTCCATCTGAGTGACAGTGACATGGGTGCGAACATATGTAGCATTCCATCCAGCTGCCCACTTCTAGTATGTGTCCCTTACTGAGCTGAATGTAAGTTAAATTAAGTGAGAGAAAAGCAAATCTTACCCTTCAACCACCAAAAGGCCTTTGCCTGACCTGTCCAAAAATCCCAGAGAAGGGAGACATTGGCCCAGCCCAGTGGTGCTAAGGGTCAGGGCCATGGAACAACATGGCCAACCCATGTTGCAGGAGTAAGGGGCAGGGAACTGGATAGGTAGGAGTGCCATTTCAGAACAGGGAGAGGAGGGGAAGAAAGGGCAGGTCAGAAAACAGGGTCCACTCCACTTCTCTGAGCCTTCCCTTCCCTTCCCCATCTGTAAAGCACTTTCCTACTGCAAAGGGTTGAGGTAAGAATTCAAGAGGTAATGGGCCTTGGGTGTCCATGACGGATCCCAGTCATGGCCTGATACTGGGTCCGCTTCCCTTCAACCTCCCCTCTGCCTACCCTTTTTCCCTGGCCACCCCTACTTCTCTATTCCCCTACTCTGCCCTCTGTGATCCCCAAAGTGAGGCCCCATCACCACATAATTTCAAATTACTTGTAGCTTTAGTTAATTAAATGTAAAATCATTGGAATAAAATTATACCTTCATTAGAAATTAACACCCATTTCAGGCCTGGGATAATGACCAGGCACTCTCTCCCCGCTTCTTCCAAACCACACACAAAATGGTCAGTTAAACTGAATGGGAAAAGAAAGTTTAACGACCGCACGGCAATCAAGCTTATTATTATTTAAGCACAAGCTATTACCATGTGCAATGAGGTATCAGCCAATAAATTATCTTTGAAAGAGTCAGTCCTTGTCTGAGCACAGACAGGCTAGGGGCTGCTGCAGGGGAGGCCATGCCAGCTGCTTTCACAGCCAGGTGAGCTGCCAAGGCCCGGTGCTGATGGTGGGCCCCTCTGGTCCTGCCCCTCCTGCTGTCCCTGAATCTGCCCTCGGGACCCCGCCGAGTCTCAGGCCCTCAGGTCAGGATCTGTGGGTGGTGAAGGGAGTGTGGGTGTCTCCACCAGACTTTCTGCCCCATCCCTCAATCCATCCATGGTAAGGAGAAGATACTCTGGCATCAGACAGAGACTGAAGGCCAAAAGGGGTCCCCCAAAATTAGGAAGTGGTACAGAGAAAGGAGAAATACAGTGTACAGGGCAGGGAGGGGCTGAGATGAGACAGAAGAAGAGAGAAGGACGCAGGGAGAAGGAGCTGGAGACAGAGACTAGGAAATGGGGACAGTCAGAACAGGAAGTGAGACTATAGCAACCAAGCAAAGGAGGAGAGAGAGAGAGGAGACAAGAAAGCCAGGGAGAAGTAAGAAGAAGGGAGATAGCCAGTGAGGTCCTTTCGAGAGGGCCACTGTGTACCAGTACTGGGGACTGGGAGCCCCTGCCTCCCAGAGTGACCCCTCACCCCTGCTTGTCCCAGACTGAGGGATTTGCCAGGTCAAGGGATGTCTGGTACTAAAATCAGAAAGTCCCGGGCACACCAGGACAAGCTAGTCACGCTCTTCCCAGAATTCTCGCAGAAACCAGCGCTATGACCTCCACTTTACGGGCAAGAAGACTGAGGCCCAGGGAAGTGAAGTCCTTTTGATAAGCCCACACAATGGCAAGTTGGGAGCACAAAGGAGCCAGAGGCAGAGGAATAGACAGATAGGGACAAAAGCACAAAGCCAGGCAATAAGGCAGATAAGGTGCCCGTTATCTCCTGGTCTGCCTCAAACTCCTCATCCTTGTGTTTCCGGATTTCCCCCTACCTTTCTGCCCTCCTCTTTCTCTGCCTCATCTTACCTTCTCCCCACACCCTGCCCTACACATCTTATTTCTCCTCTCTCTGCTCCTCTTCCTAATTTGATGTTGTTGTTGTTATTAGAGACAGGGTCTTGCTCTGTCACTCAGGCTGAAGTGTCATGGCTCAATCATAACTCGCTGCAACCTCAAGTCCCTGGGCTCAAAGGATCCCCTGACCTCCCAAGCAGTTGAGATTTCAGGCGCATCACCATGTCAGCTAATTTTTCTATTTTTTGTAGAGATGAGTTTTTGCTATGCTGCCCAGGCTGGTCTCAGATTTCTGGGTTCAAGTGATCCCCCGGCCTTACACTCCCAAAGTGCTAGGATTACAGATGTGAGCCACTGCGCCTGGCCTGCTTCCTCATTTTTAGGACCCTTTTTTGTCTCCAATCCCTGTCCTGTGCCAGAGTGTCCTCCCATTACCGTGGGCTGGAGCAGGTCTCAGACACTATGCTCAGATTTCAGTGGCAGGTGAACAGGGCACTCATCAAAAGGAAACTCTCAGGAGCCTCAGACAAACCCTCCTCCTGCCCCGCAAGACTACAGACAGCAGCTAGAACCCTCTTCTCATGGGGCTTTGGGGAGGACTAGTCTCGAGTCTGAGTTCCAGCATCGATTCACTGGGTGACGTTGAACAGCTTCTTAACCTCACTGCACTCCTCTCCCCATCTGGAAAATGGAATGATCATGGTACCCATATCACGGCTGTTGTAAGGATTTGATGAAACTTGGTGGATAAGTGTCCAGTGCAGAGGCTGGCACCAAGCAGCTGTCCTGGGGCAAAGAACCCTAGGCCAGGGCAACAACCTCTTCTTCTGGACACAGTTGCCTCTTCCCAAACCCTCAGTGAACCTCTCAGCCACAGACAAGGCAAGAGGGTGGTTGCATGGACCACAACCTTGGACAAGGTTACAAGGGAACACAGACGGGTCAACAGCAGCCTTAGTTCTGGATTCCTTTGCCCCCCTAAAATAAAGACCCCCCCAGTCTGTATCTCCCAAGAAACTCAAAATGTGCATCCCTTTCTCATATATATATATTTTTTGAGTTGGGATCTCAGTCGCCCAGGCTGGAGTGCAGTGGCACCATCATGGTTCACCACAGCCTCGACCTTCTGGGCTCAAGTGATCCTTTTGCCTCAGCTTTCTAAATGACTGGGATTAAAGGCACGTGCCACCATACCTAGCTCATTTTGTAATTTTTTTGTAGAGACAGTGTTGCCCAGGCTGGTCTCAAATTCCTGGGCTCAAGCAAATCTCCTGCCTCAGCCTCCCAAAGTGCTGGGATTACAGGAGTGAGCTATGGCGTCCAGTACCGCCAACCCCCATATCTTGGGCTTGATTATAAATTTTTGTTGAGTAAAAGTATAAATGGGTAAATAAATTAATTACCCAGAAGGTCAGTGTTTTCCAGCCAGCTGCTCAACATCAGGAGCCGTCCCCGCCAGGCAGGCAAACACAGCCGCCATAAAGTTCTGTCCGAGTTCCCTACAGACAGACTCCCTTGAAAGTCACCTCCATCGTTCTCACAGGTCAGGCCAAGATTTAGAGATAGGGTCTGTGTGTGCCTAGATCTGCTATCTGCCCGTGAGTGATGGGGGACACATTCTAGGGACATGTTTACTGTCACCCCGTGCCCCCAGCCCAAGCTCCCCGCCGAGCCATCCCCTGATAATTCACGTCCCGGCTCCCGTTGGCAAATGACTGATATGGCCTTCACAGCGGGGCCTGCTGGTCACTTGTCTCAAGGAGACTGGGAAGGAAACTCAGGCACAATATAAATGGGGCCCGTGGCAGCCTCAAACACCTTGGAAAATTCCCCAGCCCGGACGCTGCGCCGTTTTTAAGTAATAAAACCACAGAGAGATTACATGGCCACCTGACAGCCTGCGACGGATGGCTGCCCGCATGAACTTTTTACCTTCGGGATGGGGACCGAGAGGAGAAGAAGAAAAAAAGAGGAGGGAACTGCCCAGCAAGCAAGCTCCTTCCTCATGCTAGTTTCAAAGCCTTTGCCAAGGTGAGGGCGGGAGCCGCACTTGGGCTGACTGTGTCCCCAACTCAGTTACCCAGGGAGCCTCCATCCTCTCCGGGGTCCTCGGGCTTGGTTTCTTCATCTGGAGAATGGGGATATGCCCAGCTGGTTTTTTAGTTTTCCAGAACCCAGACACAGCCCTGAAATAATGTTTCCAGGGTTAGAAGTATAGTCCTTGCTTTCATTCATTCATTCTTTGATTCAACAAGAATTCATCATCGTGCCAGTTTAGCAGTGGGGGCGGGGTGGGGACAAAAGGGCGACCGGGTGGAAAGGTGTGAGGAAATCTCTAAGGAACAACTGAGTGATGCTCAGTGTACTGCTCACTAGCCATGTGACCTCAGGCAGGTCACTCCAGCCTCAGGTCACTCAGAGCCTCAGTTTCCTCATCTATAAAATGGGGGCGATAATGGTACCTCCTTCAAAGAGCTGTGATGAGGAGACAGGAGATCCCCCTGAGACAAGCCCCTAGCACAGTGCTTGGCACATAGGAGGTATGCACCAGGTCCTTTTCTTTTTAAGGCTGGAGAATCCTTGTGACATCTGGCCCCTGGGACTCCACCCTAAAACCCACACATTCCAAGCTGGGCATGAAACCATCAAATACTTAACCATTCAGTAAAGTTTTCACTCTTTGCAAGACAGTATTTCTCTGGTCCAGGATGCTAAGCTCTTTGTGTCATGGACTCTGATTCTCACTCTGTGGAAAAATAATGGTTGTAGGACCTGGTGCTTATGAAGCAGCTGCCATAAACCAGTCATGGCACCGAAGTCTTCAAATATGTTTTATTTGTCAGGTCATTAGTTCAGCCCAGGCATTTGTTGGTATGTTAGCAGTTGTGTTTGGACTAGTGCAGCAGTGAGGCTACTCAAGCAGGAAAGGGAAGACAATCTACCAATAGACAAAAGGATAAACAACTCTCTCACCCACAGCAACTTTCTAGTCATACTCTCTTAGGATGCTCTTTCATGTGGAAGCAGCGTGCTAAAGTCCAAGCCTGGGACTAGCAGGAGACTGGTCCCTAAGGAGATTCCTCCATGTTGGTGTCTCTCAATCTTCTGAGCCGACTGGCCTCCACTGCCCCTCAAAGCCACTCTTCCTTCTGCCCTAGTCTGTGGGTCTTCCCAGATGGCTTGCAGATCTCGTGCACTCTGGTGGTCAGTTCAGCCCATAGAGGCACTGGCAATAGATGAAACAGGCATGAGGAGAGGGTTGGGGTATTCATTCCTCCAGCTCCATCCCCCCTGGGTTCCATCCCTGCTGGGTCCCATCTCTGCTGTCTCCTGGGTGGCAGTGCCTCATTCCTCTGCAACAGACACAAGACCTGTCAGGAAGGCCCTTCCCTTTGGCTGCTGCTAAGGAACAGCCCACTTAACATCTTGGTGACTGCTCTTTTTCTAAGTCTCCAAGCCTGGGGTTGAACATCACTTCCCAATGGTGGCCGCCCAGTGATTGGCCATCCTTGCAGGTCTCCTTTGACACTGCCTGTACCTTTCTACGGAAAGCCTCATCAAAACCTCTCCAACCTCCCCTTGGGGTGTGTCATTCATTTCCCACCATGTCATTGACAACTACACCTAGGGGGTGCAGAGCTGAGGACAAAGCAGGCTGGGAACTTTGACGGTAAGACCTGGCTGTTCCCCCATCCTAGGGCCTGGAAATCCCCTTCCTGTGTGGGGCTGGTCTCTGATGATGGTCAGGAGGGCCTGAGGCTGAGACAGTGGCGAGGCCACCACCCGTCCCACTGGCACAGGACCCAGGTCGCCTCTGCACCTCAGTCTTCCATGACGATGCACACACTGTCACCAAGGGCCCCTAGTCCTTTGGGGACTTCAAGGGCAGCAGGGGTGCTTGAGATACCATGATGGCCCTGAAAGCGGGCACTTCAGCAGGTAAGAGAAACATATATTAGCTCAAGTGAGAGAAAATAAGGAATGTGCTGGAAGGAAAACAGGGAATCTTCTGGACCCTAAAGGGAGAGAGTGCAGCCAGGACTGGGGTCATGGCCAAGGGCTGTGGGAACCCACCGCCACATCTCTGCCCTCTGTCTCTCTCTCTCCCTCTCTCAGTCCTTCTGTCTGTCTCTCTCTCCCATATACTCTCTCATCCTACCCGCACTGTGTCTGTGTCGACTCCTCCGTGTACTTGCGCCAACTCAGGTGACCTCGGAGTCTGCCCCAAGGTGTTCTGAAGTCCCGCTTCAAGCCCTGACTACATCTCATGCCTGCCTATGGTCCAGTCTGCTGTGGCCAGGAGCAGGCCCAGAAGGTTGGAGGTGCCATTTTTTCTCCCAGTGTAGGCCATAGATGTGACCTGTCACCCATGCCTGTCCCAACAGGTTTGTGAGGAAATGCGGCAGGAGCATTTGACATGTAGGCATGGCGACTCCTCACCCCTCAGAAGCCCCCACCCCAGAGAGAGCTGAGTCCAAGTTTTCAAGTTAAGCATTGCCAAGGGCCCAGCGAACAGGATGCAGGCTTCCCCAGAAAAAGGCAGCAACGATGGCAGCCAGGCAACCACCCTGCGGGCAATGTAACCCATGGAGCTTAACCCTAAAAAATGACCTACAAGGGACATCAGGCCATTAAGTCGAGCACATTCAGTAGAGGGACTGCCGCACACCACTTGTGAGTGTTCACCAACAGGTGGGGAAAGATGTCCAGGAAGAAAACGAGCAACACTGCCTAGTGGCTCAGAGAAGCTCAGGGGCTTCTGTCCTGCTCCCTGTGTGACATCAGGCCTTTGACTTATCCGGGCCTTAACTTACTCATCTGGAGGAATGGGGCTAATTCAATGGGACAATTCACAGGGAGCACCTTGCCTGTAATAAGTCCTCAGTCATTATTAAGACATCATACACGGAATCATACAATTATCTAGTTCCCTAGACTGCTATCTGCAGAATATTGTTCCAAACGATTCTACCTGATCTCCAATAAGTTTGGGAAACAGCATGCACAGTCCCAAATGCACACCGATGTGTTAAAGGCTCTGAGAAGTTCTGCAGTAAAGAAATCTGACTTATTTCATTAAATGAATGTTTTCCAAACTTGCTTGAGTATAGAACCATTGTTGCTTTCTTTCTTTCTTTTTTTCTTTTTATTATAAAGATGTGGGATACAATTCAGGGTTAGGTATATAAACATTGATTATGCAGGTACCCTTGTTGATGAGGTATGCCCCTCCCTCCCCTAGCAGTTTCCCTCAACTGCCAATCTCACCCCCCTCAACAGTTTCCCATTACTGCCAAATGCTTTCTTATAGTATTATAATTGTTCAAGGACCACTTATGAGTGAGAACATACGGTACTCTGTTCTTTGTTTCTGTGATAGATTACTGAGTATGATCGACTCCAAATCCAACCAAGTTGCTGCAAAGTCCATATATTTGTCCTTCTTTATGGCTGCATAATATTCCATTTGTATATGTACCACATTTTTTTATCCAGTCTAGCTTCAATGGGCAACATGGTTGAGAATCATTGTTTCACAGGACCCCTACTAACATCAATATAAAAGTTGGAATATGTTGGGACTATGATCCCATTTTAACCATGTATAATTAAACACTGCATATAGACGTTCATGTGCATTTACGTACTAGTTAGGACTCTTGCTTCAAATAACAGTCCCTCTCTAATTGACTTGGTACAAAGAGGGCTTTTAGCAAGGACGTGGGATGCCAAGGAGAAGCAGGAACGGTGTACTAGGCGACTTTCAGAACTGCCTCCTTCCCTTTTTGTCCTTCTCTCTCAGAGGTTCAGCTCTCAGGAGGACACAAGGTCCTACTCCCCAACTTTGGTCCTGGTCCCTGCAGAGATCTCTGGTTCCAAGCCCACTTGGGGTCAGGTGTGCATCTCTGATCCAATCAGCCTGGAGTCGGGGGGGTGACAGGGACACGCCAGATAAATATGACTGCCAATGATTCACCCCCCCCAGGGATGGGGAGAAGGTTCTAGAGACAGAAGAGGACCACCACTCAGTGTTGGGCAGTCACCCCCATCAATGGACACTGCTAGTAAAAGGACTTGGCCAAGGCACCAAAAGAGGCTCTCCAAGAGATGGGGCCATTGGGAAACCAGAACCACTTGCAGTCGGGAACCCATTTCAGCACATCCCCACCCCCTGCCTCAGACATCAGTAACAGAAGACTGAGAGGGAGGACAGTCACTTGGAGGTGGAAGGTTTGGCTTCTTCCTCCCCAAGTCCAAGGCCCTAACCAGGTGTCTGCAGGAAGGTGAGGCCAGCTTTCCCAGCCAAGTGCCTGACGGCTGGCCTGGCCTCCCCCACACCCACTAAGCCCAGGAAAGAGGCTCTGGTGGAGAGGGTGGGACTTGCCCAGCAGGGTGGGTACAGGGATAATCTCCTGAGTGCCCAAGCCCCAAGGTTCAGCCCCCAGTTGCAGTAGATGCCCCTGACCCGACAGCCGAGGACCATCAAGGAAGATGATTTTTAAGAGTCATGGGCTTGCAGAGGCCACCATAGCCTGGGGAAAGGGGGCACACGTCAGAAGAATTCTGCAGGAAGTCACAGTTGGGGGCCGTTCAGGCCTGGGGGAAGGACAGAGAGGAGCCCCAGGAAGTCCCTGTGGAATGGCCACCCACCGTGGACAAATCCTGTCAGCAGCCCAGCTCTCCAGCCCAACCCCAGAGCCAGACACTGCTCAGGAAGGAGGGAGAGAAAGGCGACCCCCTGCCCCCCAGGGCTGCTAGACTGTGGGCCAGCCTGCCCCCAGGGCAGAGCCAGAGGGAGATGAACTTTGAGCAGAACATGGGATTGGGATTGGCGTTTTCAAATAAGCGGGACTTAGCCTCTGGTGCTAGAAAGAGCCAGGCTTAATAATCAAAGAGGACAATTGTGGAATCGGACTGAGATGTCATTTATGGACTCACCACCCAGCAGGGAGAGCGGGAGGGCGGTTTAGGGAGAGCAGAGTGTGGCAGTTACTGGGAAAAATAAAACCGTTTCATGTTTATGCCCCTAATGAGTGGAGATGCCTCTAAGCTTGTTACACTTGATTTTTTTTTCTTTATGCTCTTCTGTATTTTCTAATTTTCCTGCAATGAACATGCATTACTTGGGTAATAGAGAAATAATAAAAACTTTAAACCGCATCAGGTGGTGAGAGTCCATGTGTCCTGAGGATTACACAGGGCCATGTATCCCGGGGGCACAGCGGCCATTGGCCGGGGTCCCAAGGAGCCCCAGGGGAGGAGTCAGGGGGGCCCCGGATGGCCCCAGAGGAGGCTGGGAGGATGAAAACTCGGCAGCAAATGATGCTGCGTCAGGCAGGTCCCCTGGTCTTAGGGCAGGCTATGGAGACAGAAGAGGCTGGGGGAGGCCTGGGACCGCCAGAGCAGGGCTGAGCTAGGAGCGCAGCTTCTGTGCTGAGTGTGGGGCCATACTGCCAGGAGGCTCTGGGGAAGCCAAGTCTCCCCTCACAAACAGAATGAAGACCACACAAGGGGGCATCTGCCCCTTTCCCAGAGCCCATTCCTGGTCTGGGGAGAATTTTGGGGAAAGGGCAGATGCCAGGAGCACCTGGAGCCTCAGCTGACAGGGCTGGATCCTGTGTCTGGGGTCACAACAAGCTCACTCCTGACAAACTGCGCTGGTCAGGGTAGGCTCAAGCACTGATGCTAAAGGGGTCACCAACTTGGCGATCGCATGGGCTTAGCCATGAATCCCAGCCCCATGGTGGCCATGGGACCTCGGGGAAGCAACTTTTCCTCTTTGGCCCTCATCTGTAAAATGGGGGCAATCAGAATAAACTCCTCATGGTAGATTGCACTCACGGTCCCAGTCCTTCCCCTTTACTGGTAGATACACTCTTTGCCATGTGACTTTGCAATGTCTCCCACTAAAGACACAGAAATAGTGGGAGGGTCGCTTGAGCCCAGGAGTTCAAGACCAGCTTGGGCAATATAGCAAGACCCCATCTCCACAAAAAATCAAAAAATTAGCCAGGCATGGTGGTGCATGCTTATAGTCCCAGCTACTCAGCTACTTGGGAGACTGAGGTGAAAGGATTGCCTGAGCCCTGGAGGTGGGGGCTGCTGTGAGCCATGATCATGCCACTGCACAGTGAGACCCTGACTCAAAAAAACAATAATAATAAAGACACAAATTGTTTTCTACCTTTCACTCTGAGTTTGGTATGTGACTTGCTTTGGCAACAGAAGGAGGAGGAAGGAAGGAGAGCCAGTTTGGGGCCAAGGCCTTAAGAAGACTCGTGTGTTTCCATCTTGTCTTCTGTACCTCTGTCATCCACCAGAACATGCCCAGATGGGTGTTGGTCCCAGAAAGAGGCTGGAGCCCGTGGCCCCAGTTGAGCCTGGACAAGATTAGTTAGCCCCAGGCAAACTCAATGTGTGAAAATATGTGATTGCTATTTTAAGCAACTGAGTTTGGGGTTGCCTGTTACATGGCCATTTGTGGTCATCACTGACAGATGCACTTCTGCGTGGGTTCAGTGGAACATCCAGCGAAACAATGTCTGCCAGTACTGGACATTGCAGTGCAAAAAAAGTGCAGTACAGAAAAAGTGCTCACTAAATATTCAGCTGCTTTGCGATTATACATGTTATTGTCATTATTAGTATCACCATCCGTTGGGGGGAGGAGGTCCTGGGGGCCAGGATAGGAGATGAGCACTCTGCAGAATTCCCACATTCATAGAGTCTGCCCAGAGACAGATCCAAATGACAAGTCCCCACATCAAGGTGGCTGCTTTTATTGTGCTTTTGAAATCCATTCCAATTAGAGGGTGAGACTGTGGCTCCTGCTGCCCCGGACGGGGGTGAGACCGGCAGGGCTCGGCCCCCAGGCAGAGGCTTAAGCATTTTATAATAATCATATTTCTTATAAAGCTTTAGTTTCACTTTCTTCAAATTAAGTCTCAGCAATAAAGCCATCGATTCCCTCTCCCTGGACAACAGCGCTGAGGTCCACCTGGCACCGCCAGAGCTTCCCAGCCTTCCTCAGGGCCCTCCCTCTCCCAGCCTAGGGGGTTGTGGTTTGGAGGCCCTGTATGGATAGCCGAGCCCAAGTACCTTGGGAGTTGTGTTCCCAGCCACCACTGGCTGGAAGGGGGCTCTGTCCCCAGAAAGGCCCACTGGGCCCCAGAGGAAGAAGAACGTCATGTGGCACGTCACAGACCCATATTCCCTGTCCCCTGCTGGCTGTCTCCCAACAGGACACCTGGGTGGGGAGAGAGGGCCTAAGTGGCTTTAGGACCTATCAGTAGAGAAACGGAAGAATGAGGATGTCACGGTCCTGGCTCTGCTGTCAACCCTTGATGCTAGGATTCGGCAGGGGGGATTGGAAGGCCTCCACCCCCGCCCCTCTTCTGGCCCAGTGGAGGCAGGGAGGAGGTCTGAGGAAGGGGAGGCCCAGTGAGAGGAGAGAGGCTGTTCGGTATGTACACTCTGCTCCCCTGGTCCACCTTTCTACAAGAAGAGTCCTGGGTAAGTGGGGCAAAGTGGCCCAAGACCCTGCACAGGTTGGGGGTTCCAAAGCAGAGGAACCCAATGCCTCTTGGGTCCTGTTGGGATACCCACTCCTAGCAGCCTCCTGTGAGAGCTGGAGACCCGGGGAGGTCAGAGAGAGAGCAGGGTGGGGGAAGGGGATGATGCCTGAGGAGATGGGGAAGGGTAGGGAGGGGTGGAGGCAGGAAGAGGGAAGCAGCTCAGGGAAGGGCCTGGAGGCTGGTTGGGGAGGGGAGGGGAGGGGCGAGTACAAAATGTAAGGGGATGTCAAAAACTCAGGGAGCAGCATAAATCATATTTAAAGCGATATGTATACAAATATGTATATATATATATTTTTTTTCTTTTTTTCTGTAAAGCCTTTATTGTGGGGTAGGGGCTCAGTCCTTCTTGGCAGCCAGGATGCTGCTCAGCTCCTCTCACTCCTTCTTGGCGTGGCTGTGTCCCCATGTAACCCCCTTTCCTTGATGAACTTGTCCTTGGAGACCCTGAGAAGCTCCACAGTGCACCGCTCGTGGGGGCAGTCACACACCTCTCGAATCATGTTGAGCACGGACTTGGCATGCCCGGTCAGGCACCCACATGGCAGCTGTGTCTGAGCAAGTTCTTGGTCACCATGTGGCCCCTGTCGGGGCCTGTGGTCGGGTATGGGCAGAGCCATGGCTGCTGCTCTCCAATGGCTTTAAGGCAAGATTTTTTTGAGTCAGAGTGTTTTTACTCTGTTGCCCAGGCTGGAGTGTAGGGGTATGCTCACAGCCACTGTAGCTCGACCTGTGGGGTTCAGGCGATCCTTCCACCTCAGTCTTCCAGGTAGATGGAACTATAGGAGCATGCCACCATGCCCAGCTAATTTTTTGATTTATTATAGAGACGAGGTCTCACCAAGTTGCCCAGGCTGGTCTCTGAAGCTTAGCACCCATCAAGACAAGGACAGGGACCAGCTAACCTGCTCCTGGGATGGATTTTTCCACCTGAAGTGACTGAGAAATCCAGAATGTGATCAGCTTCGTCTGGATTACATGTTTGACATCAGGAAGAATGGGGTTTTGCTGACCAAAATGAATGTATTAGAGAAAATAAGGCAATCAAAGAAATTGGCAATTATTAGGCACCACCTCTGCCAGGCCCAGTCTATGCCCTGTGCGTATAGTATCTTATTAAGCACACAACACCCTATGAGAAAGGAGCAATCAGTGTCTCCACTTCCCTAGGGAAAGCCCGAAGCCCAGAGAAGTTAAGACATTCAAGCAAGATCACACAGCCTGAAAGTGGTGAAGCCAGAGTTCAATGCCCTTCACCTCTTCTCCACATGGCCTCAAGAGACATCTTTCTTCATGTTGAGTTTATGACCATGAAATTCGCTGCTACATCACAAGTCCTGGGCTGGGGACCCAGAAATAGAGATAGATGATTTTAATAACATGGTATAGGCTGTGCCAGTGGGGGTGGGGGAGGAGCAGGCCTTGGCGACAAAGCCCCTCATCCCACACATCCTGACTATCTTGAGTTACTCATTCTCCAAAATCCCGTGCACACCTACTGTGTGCCAGGCTCCGAGCTGGGCCTCAGGGTTTAGCCGGGTGTCAGAAGGACCCTGTGCCCAGGAGGTTGTCAGGGAAAGAGAAACGAGACCGATTACACATGATGGCACCACTGCAAACTGAGCCGGGGCTCTCAACACAAAGAACAGGGTGCTGGGAGAGTACATTGGGGCTCCAGGCCCAAAGACGGAACCCAGAGCGAGACCTGAGGGTGAGGAGGAGAGGAAAGAAGGCAGAGAACAGGGGCCAAGGCAGGAGTCGGACAGCCCCAGGCGGCGGGGCCCACCACGCAGGGCCTGTGGGGAGCAGTGAGGAGCTTGTCTATGTCCTTAGACGATGGCCAGCCCCTCTGGTCACAGCAAATTGGTGGCCGAGCTGCCACTAGCAGCCAGGCCTTGGCTACCCCGCTGTTATCCCTGCAGGTCCAGATGCTGGGTGGTCCCTCTTGGACTGTCCCCACCATAAGCCTGCTCCACCCTCCCAGCAACGTGTCCTTCTGTCTGTAGGTCTTGCAGCTGCCTGAGCTGTTCTTGTTAGACAGATCTGCCACCCTCTCTCTGGGGCTCTCTGCCTGTCCATGCCACCTCTTCCAGGCTGGGAGGGCACCCAAGAAGTCACCAGGAAGCTCCTGGGGTCACAGACTCAGGCCCTGGTCTGCCCACCATCCCCTTCCCAGGGCCCTGAAAACCGCAGACAGAAGGGGGAACGGGGAGAGTATCCAAGCAGGAGGGGGCTATCCAAGCAGGAGCAGCTGAGGGGGCTCCTGGCAGCACTGCCGGGGGTGGGGGCAGCCCAACTCCCGGCCCCAGGTAAGGCCCCTCCTCCCAGCTAGAACGGAACCAGCCAACTGGCCACCACGAAGGGGCTCTCCAAGCCAAGGATGTGAGTGCGTTAATTAATGAATTAGCCGTTTAATTAACATAATTAGGCCTCATTATTTTCCTTGCATCTATCGTCAATTTTCGGGCAATTAAAGTAAACGCTGGTGGAGACCAGAAGATCTGGGCTGTCACGGCTGGCACAGGATGATGCCTCCAGCCTGACCCCACCCTGGGGGATCCAGCTTCGGATAGGAGGGCGAGGGAAGGAGACAGCATACCCACACCCCAAGATGGAGGGCCCCTGAATCTGAGTCTGCAGAGCACTTTCCATTCATTTATGGAGCACCTACTGTGTGCCCAGCACATGCATTTGAAGTCAAGGCAGGCGAGGAAAACAAGGGAAGTTCCTAAGCTCCCAAGTAGGCTTGCTTTTTTTTTTTTTTTTTTTGAGTTGGGGTCTTACTCTGTTACCAAGGCTGGAGTGCAGTGGCAGGATCCAGCTCACTGCAGCCTTGACCTCCTGGGTTTAGACTATCCTTCTGCCTCAACCTCCCAAGTAGCTGGAACTGCAGGTGCCTGCCACCATACCCAACTAATTATTTTATGTTTTGTAGAGGCAAAGTCTTGCTATGTGGCTCAGGTTGGTCTCGAACTCTTTGGCTCAAGCAATCCTCTGGCCCCAGTCTCCCAAAGTGCTGGGATTACAGGCATGAGCCACCACATCCGGACTCAAGTGGGCTTATAAGGTAGGCCTCTCAGAAACCATAGTTGTCCATTCCACCAGTGAGAGACTTCCCTGCAGCAGGCCAGGGAAGCCTAAGGAATACACCTTGAGTCACTCTTGTACTTTCAGAGGAATGCCCCAGTGACCCTTTTCCTGCATATATAGACCTGCAACTCAGTCAGTCCATCTATGAAAAGTCTATCTAAAAGGCTGTTCTTTATAAAATGGGGATCCATCATAGAGCCCTGTGGCACTCTGTTAGAGATCTGCCTTCACAGAAATGTGTGTTCAAGCAAGTCTCCGCAGCTGGGAAGTCACCCCCGAGTGCTGGTCCTAGGACTCTTCTCGTCCAATGTCACTGTCCTCATCCTGCCCAGAAGGGGAAACATTGGCAAAGACCTTGTTCAGATCTAGGGACGTTTGTCTTGGGCACTTTGGGAATCTCATGATCTGCCTACCTGTCTCCCAAGTGTGCAATCGGATTTAGGGACCTGGGTGCCGGGTTTTGTGTTTGTTTGATGTCATCTGAATGCACTCAGCCTCGCCCAACCTGCTCAGTTTTTTTTAAGATTAGTCTTAGATCTAGTAAGTTCTAGTTTCACCCCTCCAATGAATTCCTGAACCCTGCACACACACAAGCACACACATGCACACTCCCAGGTTCTTGACCAGAATAGCTTCTGTGTCCTCACCCAAGTCACTAGTGAACACGCTGACGGAGGCGCAGTCTTTGGCCTAGTCCAGAGACACTCTAGGTCGACAGCATCTCAGCTGAAGATGCATGCAAACACATCTCAGGGAGGGGGTGGGTGTTTTCAAAAGGCACCCCCTTTCTTCCTCCACATTCCCAGCCCATGACTGTCACAGCCTTGCAGGCCAGGTGGCTGGTGGAAGCAAAGATGAGGCTGTGACCCGCAGTCTGTACTAACCCCATGCTGGTGTCCTGCCTCCCTGGCTGCAGTGGCCCACCGCCACTGGTGTCCCAGGATGGGGTCTCATCTCAACCTTTCCCAGCCATGTAACCCAGGCCAAGTTCCTTCACTTCTCTGAGCTGTTTCCTTGTCTGGAAGATGGTATTTACCCCCATGGTGTCACTGTGAGGACACACAGGCCCTCAGTCAAGTTTATTCCATCCCCTCCCTCCCTCCTATGGTCACTCTTGACACATTGCTTTGTTCCACAGCCACCTGTAGTGTCAGGGAGTCTCTTCCCCATCACAGAAGGCTATCTCACCTCACCTCCACTGATAGGTCTTATTATTAACCCATTTTGCAGATGAGGAAACTGAGGTTGAAAGAAGCTAAGTTGGTGTCCAAGAACAATCTGTGAGTGGCAGATCAGGATTCAAACTCAGTTTGGTCTACCTCCTAAAGCCAGGCCCTGTTGTAGAACAAGACTGGCAATGCCATCTGCTTCGAAAGTTGTATTCTAGTGAGGGAGACACATAACACATAATAAACCCCAAACGAATATAAAATGTATCACAATGATGCATTTGGGGCTTTGAAGACAAAGAAAGCAAATAATCCTAACAATAGTGGGAAAAGGAGATTAAGGATATTGGGAAGGTGTCTCAGGACCAGAGTTCAGGGATGGTTCCGAGATGATACTGAGCACAGGCAGGTGTCAGAGGGAGGAGGGGATGGAACAGAGGTGATCTGCAGGTGCAAAGGCCCAGAGGCAGCCCTCAGCCCACTGGATGGAGTCGATAGGATGGAGAGAAAGGGGCTCAATCATGACAGGCCAGTGGGATGCAGCAGAGATTTGGATTTTGTTGGGATTGGGGGGTTTCAGCTGAGTGCTATGATCTGATGAACATCTAGAAAGATCCTTAGTTGCCAAGTGAAGACAGGGTCATGGGGAAGTAAGGGTGGAGGCACAGTCCAGCCACGAGGCTGCTGCACTGGTCCATGAAGATGCAAGGGGGTCTTGCTCAGAATGCTGGCAGCCATGAGATACATGTGGATTCTGGGAAGATTCTGCAAAAACCCCACAGGACTTGCGACTGAGCGGTGAGCTGCAGGGTCTGGGGTGACCCTGAGGGGAGGGATGGTGATGCCACTGCCTGAGGCAGAGGGTGGTAGGCAATGTGGGATGTGAGGGAATCTAGGCAGCCAATGAGCTATCACAGAGGCGGGGAAACTGGAGTGGAGGCAGAGGTTCTGGGAATCTCAGTCCTGAACCTGGGCACAGTCACCTGGGAGGCCAGAGATGAGAAGCCTCCTCAGATGTGACCCCAGGACCCCCCAACACAAGAGGAGCTACAATGAAGCCTGAAAAGGAGCAGCTGTGAGATGAAGGAAATCAGAGAGAGGCGCACCCAAGGCCATGTGGAGAGAAAGCGCCAAATGCAAGGAACCATGGGCCACAGGGGATCCGTCTCAGGGGAGTGCGGGGCAGCATGGGCCGAGGTGGCTGCGAGTGAGGACAGCTCTCCTGAGGCTAAGGCACTGCTTCAAGAGAAGCCAAAGCCGGAGGACCCGGGTTCCAGGGTCAGTCCCACAAAGAGGGAGGTGTCGCCACACACTGGGCGAACGGGGACAATCCAGCCCCAATAAACAGGACCCACATGGGTGGTGTAAATCACTGTGTTTCTAATTCATTTCTCAAAACATCCCCTCATGTGTCAATCCAAAACAAAAAACCCTGCTTACCCAACTGATAATTCTGACTGTTGTGTATCAGCTGGGGGCACCAGCCTGTTCAATGTCATCCCTTGAAGTCCTCCCTGCATTCTACAATGGCAGCATGCAGGAAAAGATCTAAACCTCTGCAAGTCACAATCCCTTTTTATGAATGTTGCCTGTAAATGATTTTTGCACAAGAGCTAGTACTTAAATAAGTATGCCAACCTAGGGGTAAGAAACATATGACCGTGCATCCTCAGACGAAGATCCTCCATCCAATCACCCCCCACCCCCCACCCCACAGCTAGAGCAGGCACCTGACAGTCACCATTGAAGGCAAATAAACAAAGTCAAAGGGCAAGAATAAAATGCTGGAAATATAGCATCCAACATCATATATGAAAGGTAAGTACAATTTCAGATTTCGTGGTATCTGTTAGTTTTCAGCTAGCTGAACACTCTCCCTCATAATGTGACACTCTTTTACACACAAGACTTTTGTTTATTTTTAAGGTGCTATTATTTTTTAAGTATACTTTTTTTTTTTGAGCCAGGGTCTCTCTATGTCACCCAGGCTGAGTTGCAGTGGCACAATCATATCACACTGTAATCATCAACTTCTGGGCTTAAATGATCCTCCCACCTCAGCCTCCCAAGTAGCTGGGACTACAGGTGTGCACAGCCATGTCTGATTAATTTTTTTTTAATTTTGTAGAGATGGAGTCTCACTATGTTGCCCAGGCTGGTCTCGAATTTCTGTCCTCAAGTGATCCTCTTGCCTTGGCCTCCCAAAGCACTGGAATTATAGGCATGAGTCACCATACCCAGCCTTAAGTGTGGTTTATTGAAGCACAACACATATACAGAAAAATGTCCACCTTATGTGTTCAACCAACAGTTTTAACGGTGAACACATCCATGAAACCAGCATCCAGATCAAGAAGTTCATCAACAACCAGCTGAGTCCTTTAAGGACACCTACCAACCTGACCTCTTATGCCACAGAACTCGCCATGAGTGGAGTCATCCAGGGCACACTGGTGGGTATCTGGTGGTCTCTCTTGCAGTGGGAGATTCGCCCATGTAGCTGCACATCCTCAGAGCAGACGGCTCCTGCTCACAGAGCAGCGTTCTGCTGTGTGAATCTCCCCACGCTATCTATTTCTATCCACTCTGCAGCAGAGGGGACCAAGCCCTGCGAGGGGCTCCTGGGATAGTGTCGCCAAACCTTTTCTCGTTGCTTTCAGGAACGTGATGCACAGAAGTTGAGAACCTCTGTATTTGGGAAGCACTGGGTGTCAATATTCTCGAAATTCACACCCAGAACAGCCTTGGGCCTGTCAGTCCATGGCTCAGGATTTGGGATTTTCACATTTACTTGCTTTTCTTTTTTTCTTCTTATTCTGTTTAAAGCAAGTTTTCAACCAGGGATGATTTTGCCCTTCAAGGATCACTTGGTAATGTCTGGAGACATTTTGGTGGTCACAGCTGGGGGTGCTCACGGTATCTAGTGGGTAGAGGCCAGGGATGTTGCTGGACACCCTACAGCGCACAGGACAACCTCCACCACAAAGAACAACCCGGTTCCAAGTGTCAGTTGTGCTGAGGTTGAAAAACTCTTTCTTCAAAGAATAAACAGTTTCTGATGTCTAAGTAAGGATTAAGCCACACAGCGGGGTTAGTAATTTCAATTCCCAAAGTGATTCCAAAAGTAACTTTAAGGAGACAGACACATGGTTGCCAATGAGTATAGAAAGCATAAAGGAGGCCAGGTGCCACGGCTCATGCCTATAATTCCAGCACTTTGGGAGGCCAAGGTGAGACGTTGGCTTGAGCCTAGGAGTTCAAGTCCAGCCTGGGCAACATAGTGAACCACCTTATCTACAAAAAAAATTAGTAATAATCAAAAAATCAGCCAAGTGTGGTGGCACGTGCCTGTAGTCCTTACTACTTGGGAGGCTGAGACAGAAGGGTCGCCTGAGCCCAGGAGGTTGAGGCTGTGGTGAGTCATGATCATGCCACTGCACTCCAGCCTGGGTGACAGCAAAAGTCGGATGCGGGGGAAAAAAAAAGAAAGAAAGAAAAAAAAGAAGAGAAAGTATAAAGAAGACTTCAAGGAAGGAGATACTGGAACCAAGACAAATGAAGAGAAAAAGATGAAATTTGCTCTGTGTGTACATAGGAGTTCACCTGGTTTCAAGGAAGGGAAGAACATTCCAACACAAGCAAAGTCACAGAGATGTGGTGGGATCTCAGCAAAGAGAGGCCCACGCTGCCTGGGGAACAGGGATGCTTAGGCTGGTCTGGAGGGAGGACCAGCCAGCAAGGACCTGGACACAGATGGGCTCCAGTGTTCTAGAGCCCGACACCTGGGCAACAGGAAGAAGCGGTGCTGCCCAAAGCCGTTTGAGGGGAGCAGGGACAGCAGTGACAGAGTCTGAAGGGCAGTTGAGTCTATGACCCCGAACCTGCCCAAAACATGTCTTCTTGCCCTCTGAACCTGCTCCATGTTCCCCGCCTCAGGAGCAGAATCTCCTGGAAATGAAATGATTACCCTGACCCCACCTTCATCCACCACATCAAAGAGTTCTGCAGCTTCCACCCTGAGTCTCTCCACACCTCCACCGATGCCATCTGGTCCAAGCCACCACGCCCATCCACCTGGGCTGCAACCTCCCTTCTGGCGCCTCCCAAGGTCTCTGACTCATGGAAGCTGCTGGAGAGAGCTTAGGAAAACAAGACACCCCATTGGTCCCCTGCTGGAAGCCCTGCTGAGCTCTCCTCCAGTAGCCGGGAGATGGCCCTCTTTGGGAGTCCCAGCTCAGACGTAAGGGCCTTCTAGGGTCCCCCTGGGGCAGCGGGCAACCTTCTCTCTGGCCCACCTGCCTCTCTGTTCCAGCTGCCCCTGCAGCCCGGGGCCTCTTTTCTCACTGGCCATAGATAGAGCTCACGGTTTCACAAGCCTGCCCCTAGCGGCGGGGCACGGAGACCCTTGTCTACCAGACTTGCCTGCCAGAGCAGGCCTGGGGCACCCCAGCGCGGCTGGGCCCCTGGGGCCTCTGCCTGGTGCAGCTCACTGCTGAGCAAGCTCAGGGCTCCCCGGGGCAGGGCCAGGCCCCCTGGGCACCCAGAGAGCTCGTTATCCCGTCAGCCCCGAAGCCGCACCTGCTCTCCTGGTCTCCTGTGATCTCAATTAATCCGTCCTGCCCTGATTAATTAGCAGGGTTAATTATGACGGCTGCTGCCGCTGGAGCTTGGGGAGGAAAGCCCAGCCAAGTGGAGGAGCAGAGACTCAGGCAGGGTGGGGTGGGGCGCCTCTCTCTCCTAAGCCCCCAGCCGCCATGCCCTTCGCAGGGCCAAGGTCAGGGACCTCAGCAGCCACTGGTGCCGTGACCCCCAGGCCGGGCCTCGCAGGGCCGGGCCAGTGCCCACAAGCATCGCCGGGCACAAGGAGACAGGCTCGTGACCCTGGTTTAGCCTCTCTGTCCTCCTGGATGTCGTGTCACATCTTAGTCCCTGCCTCTAATGCCATCAGGACCACACACTAAGGTCACTGGGACTCCATCCTGGCAGGGACCCGTCGGCCTGCCCCCACCTCGCTGACTCTGAGGGTGAGGCTACTCCCACTTCCTCACCTGCCAGCTCCTCTAGACCCCAAGGCCAGCGTGCCTGGAGGAGGACCTGGAGAGGGGCTTCCAGTCCAGAGTGGGGTCCCCCCCGGCGCGGCTGGGCTGCGGCAGACCCTGCCCCGCTGTCCCTAGTCGGCTGGCCCGTGGCCTCAGCGAGCACACCCCCTCCCCATCGCGCACCTTCCCCCAGACCCACCCGCCGCTGGCTCAGGGCAACCCAGGCGATCCCCACCTCTCCCTGCAGCTGAGGCTGCAGACCCCCGAGCCCTTCCCCACCTCGGCGCCCACGCCCCGGCCCACCCGTCTGGTCAGCGCCTCTCCGGCCTCCACGCCTTGCCCGCCAGCCGGGAGGCCTGGAGGCCAGAGAGTCACCCGGCCAGGACGGGACTGGACTCAGCTCGGGCCGTCCCAGCGGGACCGGCCCCACCCGGCTCCCCAGCTCGCCTCCTCCGGGCACCATCCATTATCCCCCTCGCCAAAACGCGATCCATTATCGCCGCCCGCGCCTGGCAAAATGTATCATTACCTGCACCCTCGGCACTTCCCAGATCAATCCACTTCTTAAATGTAGTAATAGAGAAGAGGATTAGGTACTAGAAAACTCATTATGAAAATGGCGTACTCAAATTCTTTAAAGGTGATATTTCATAAAATATACCCGGCCTGCCGCGTGCCTCAATCATTCTTTTTAATAGCTCCGTAGCAGCCAGAAAATAAAGTATTCATGAAGATTGAAGAAGATGATCCCATGAACTTCAATTTAATTGGTGCAAATTAAAACGATCCATCTTTCCGTACTGTCCGTCTATCTCCAATCAGCCCCACGCTGCACGTCCGGCACCCTGATTACAATTATCTTTTAATAGGAAAACTTGTCAGTTTTTGTGTGATTTACATAAGCTTGAGCAAACTTATGGGTCTCAGAGAGGGCCTCGGTGTGCGATTTCTTCTCCCCAGCTCCCCGGCTCTGGGGACGGCCCGGCGGGG